>NW_026009821.1:0-11302 GCF_001458135.2 Marmota marmota marmota
AAACCTTAACCTAACCCATACCCTAACCCTGACTCTGACCCTAATAATATCCCTAGCTGTAAACCTGACCTTAACCGTCAACCTAAAACTTACAATAGACCTGGCCATAATCCTTACCCTAAAACTATCCCTAACAATAACCCTAGACCTGATATTAGCACTATCCCTTATTCTATCCCTAACCCTAAAAAACTCCTATCCCTAATCCTATCCCTAAGCCTAGCCTTAACCCTAACCTTAACATTAACCCAAGCACTAACTCTGTTTTTATTACTTGCTCTAGTCCTAAATGTAGCTGTAACATCATACATTACCCAAATTCTAATGCTAAACCTAGGCCTAAACCTACCACTAACCATAGCACTAGTCATAGCCCTAATTTAGCCCTAACCCTAATCTTAACACTATCCCTAGCACTAAGACAAACTCTAACTCTCACCCTAGCCTGAGCCCTAGTTCTCAACCTATCCCTACCATAACCCAAACCCTATCCCTATCTCTAGCCCCAATCCTAGTTCTAACCTTCACCCTAGCCCTAAACCTGGATCTAACCCTAATCTTAAGCCTAAAGCTCACTCTTATACTAGCCCCAACCCTAATGCTAATTGGAAAACTAGCCCTAACACTACTCTAGCCCTAAAATAAAACTGAGCCATAACACTAACCCTAACCCTTAACCTAAACCAAACCCTAACCGTACACCTAGCCCTAAACATAGACCTAATTAGAGTCCTAAGCCTAACCCTAGAAATAACCCTGACCCTGACTCGGACCCTAACAATAACACTAGCTCTAAACATTGACCTAACGCTAAACTTAGAACGACCCCTAATCAAAATCCTAGTTCTTTCATTAGCCGTAACCTAATGCTAACACAAATCCTAGCCCTATTCCGAGCCCTAACCCTAGTTTTAACCCTAAACCTAATCCTAACTCTAACCCTTACCCTAACCCTACCTCTAAACCTATCCCTTACACTAAGCCAAACCTTCACCCTAATGCTACCCTAGTCCTATCCATAATTCTTAGACTACCCCAAACCCTAACTCTATTAATAAACCTAACCCTAGCCCTCATTCTAGCTCTAAACCTAACCATAACCCTGACCCTTATTCTGACCCTAACAATAACCCTAGATCTAAACCTGACCATAATCCTAAACGGAACCCTATCACTACCCCTACCGGTAAACCTATACTTAAACCTAACAGTAACAGTAGCACTAGACCAAACCTAAACCTAAATAGAGTCATAAATATAGCCCTATCCCTAAATAAAAACCTAGCACTAGCCCTAACAATAACCCTTCAACCTAATGTATAGACTAAACCTATCACTAGACCCAACGTTAATACTAATTGTGGCCCTAACCCCAAAACTAACCCAAACTCAACAATGACACTTAATCTAATAGAAACCCTAGATATAAACCTTATCTTAAACCAAAACCTAACCCTAACACTAAACTTATCCATAACCCTGACCCTAAAACTAGGCATAACCATATCCCTCATTCTTACATTACCCATAGCCCTAACATTATCCCTAAATATCACACAAAACCTAGCCCTTATCCTAGCCCTAAAACCAGACCTAATCATAACTCTAACCATAACCTTAGAACTAACCCTAATGCTAACCCTTGCCCTAGCCCTAACCCTAGCTCAAACTCTGAACTTAGCCTTAACATTACCCTAACCCTAAACCTAACACTAGCCCTGACTCAAAACCTAACCCTCACCCTAGCCTTACCCCTAGCTCAAATGCCTACATGTAACTTAAACCTAACCCTAACATTAACCCTAGGCCTAACCCTAACCCTAACCCTAACACTAATCCTAATCCTAACCTTAACCCTAGCCTTAATCTTAGCTCTAACCTTATTCATTACCCTAAAGATAAGCCTAACCCAAATTCTAACCCTAGGCCTAATGATAACCCTATTGCTAACACTAACCCTATCCATTACTCTAAACCTAACCGGAACCATAAACCTAATTCTATACATTACTGTAACCCTAACCCTAACTCATCGCTAATTCGTGCATTAACCCTAAATCTTAACCTAAACCAAACCAAACCCTAACCTTGACCGTGACCCTAAAAATACACCTAGCTCTAGACCTGACCCTTAGCCTACACCTAAACCTTACACAAGACATAGCCATAACCTAACACTAAAACTAATACTAAAAATAAACCTAGACCTGCCATTAACCCTAGCCCTAATCCTAGCCCTAATCCTAGCCCTAGCCCTAAAACAAACCCTCAGCTTTGCCCTAAACCTAGCCTTAATCCTAACCCAAACCCTAACCTTAGTCCTAACACTAATTCTAAGCCTTGCCCTAGCCCTAAACCTAGTTATAACCCTATCCCTTCCCCTAAACTTAATCCCACCCTTAACACTAACACTAACCCTAACCCTAGGTCTAATCCTAACACTAACCTTGGCACAAATCCTAGCCCTAATTTAGCCCTCACCCTAAACCTAATACTAACCCTAGCCCAAAGACTAACTTGAACTCTCACCCTGGCCGTATTTCTAGTTCTAACCCTATCTGTTACCATAAACCTAACATTAGCCCTAATCATAGCCCTAACCCTAGCCATAGCCCTAAACCTAGATCTAACCATAACAATAAATCTAAGCCTAAACTTCACCCTACCACTAGCCCTAACACTATTGCTAATCATAAAACTAGCCCTAACCCTAGGCCTAGTTCTAAAACAAAACTGAGCCATAGCCCTATCCCTAACCTTAGCCTAACCATAACCCTAGACCAGACATTAGCAATATCCCTAGCCCAAATCCTAGTTCTAAGACTTGACTTAATGCTAACCCTAATGTTAACTCTAGCCTAACCCTAATTTTATCCCTTATCCTAGCACTAAACATAGCTATAACATCATACCTTACCGTAACCCTAACATTAACCCTAACCCTAGCCCTAAACCTAGGCCTAAACCTAACACTAAGCCTAGCACTAATCCTAGCCCAAATTTAGCCCTAACACTAAACCTATCCCTATCCCTATCCCTAAGACCAACTCTAACTCTCGCCCTAGCCTTATCCCTAGTTCTATATCTATCCCTTACCATAACCCAAAACCTAGCCCTATCTCTAACCCCAACCGTAGCCCTAACCTTTGCCCTACTCCTAAACCTGGATCAAACCCTAACCTAAAGCCTAAATCTCACCCTAACACTAGCCTTAACACCAATTTTAATTTGAAAAGTAGCCCTAACCCTACCCTAACCCTAAAACAAAACCAAGCCATAACCCTAACTCTAAATTTAACCTAAACCAAATTCTAAACCTACAACTTGCCCTAAACATAGCCCTATTTTGAGTCCTAACTCTAACCCTAGAAATGACCCTGACCCTGACTCGGACCTTAACACTAAACCTAGCTCTAAACATTGCCTTAATGCTAAACCAATAACTAGCTCTAAATAGAAACCAAGTTCTTTCAGTACCCATAGCTCTAATGTTAACAAATATCCTAGTGCTAATTTGAGCACTCACCCTAGGTTTAACTCTAAGACTAACCCTAACCCTAAACCTAGCCCTAATCCTATCCCTAATCCTAACCCTAACTCTAATCCTATCACTTACCCTAAGCCAAACCCTCACCCTAATACTACCCTAGTCCTAACATTAATCCTTAGCCTATTAGAAACCCTAAATCTATTACTAGTCCTAAACCTAACCCTCATTCTAGTTCTAGCCCTAACCCAAACCCTGACACTTATTCTGACCTTAACACTAATCCTAAACTGGATCCTAACTCTACTCCTACCAGTAAACCAATACCTAAACCTAACAGTAACACTAGCACTAGACCAAACCTAATCCTAAATAGAGTCATAAATATAGCCCTAGCCCTAAACAAAACCATGAACTAGCTCTAACAATAACTCTTAACTTAACACAAAGATTAACCCTATCCCTAGACCCATAATTCTGGCCCTAACTCTAACCCTAACACTAACTCAAACACTGATGCTTACCCTAACAAAAACCCTAGCTCTAAACCTTATCCTAACCCAAAACCTAACCCTAACACTAGACTTATCCATCACTCTAACCCTAAAACTAGCCATAACCATAACCCAAGTTCTTACATTACCCATAGCCCTAACGCTAGCCATTAATATCGCACAAACCTAGCCCTTATCCTAGCCCAAAACCTAGCCCTAATTGTAACCCTAACCGTACCCTAGACCTAACCCTAACCCTAACCCTCATCCTAGTCCTAAACCTAGATCAAACGCTAACCCTTTCCCTAAACATAACACTAACCCTAACCCTAACCCTAGCCCTGACTCTAACCCTAGCACTCGCCCTAGACCTAATCCTAGCTCAAACCCTATTACTTACCCTAAACCTAACCCTGTCACTAACCCAAGGCCTAAATCTAACCCTAGCCATAAACTTAACCTTAACTCTAGCCCTAACCTCAGCTCTAACCCTATCCATTACCCTAAAGATAAGCCTAAACGAGATGCTAACCCTAAGCCTAAAGCTAACCCTATCAATAACAATAACCATATCCATTACTCTAAATCTAATCTGAACTCTAAACCTAACCCTATCCATTACCCTAATCCTAAACCAAACCCTAACTCTAACACAAGTCTTAACCCTAAACCTTAGCCTAAACCAAACCATACCCGGACCCTGACCCTAATAAAATACCTAGTTCTAAACCTGACCCTTACCCTAAACCAAACCCTTACACTAGACCTAGCCATAACCATAAAACTACCACTTACTATGAACCTAGACCTGACATTAGCCCTAGCCCTAATCCTAGACATAGCCCTAACAAGTACCCTCATCCTGGCACTAAAACTAGCCTTAATCCTAACCTGAACCCTAACCCTAAATAAAATTCTAACCTGAACCCTATCTCAAAACCTAGCTATAACCACATCCCTTCCCCTAAATCTAGCCCTAACCCTAACACTAACCATAACCCTAGCCCTAATCCTAGGCCTAACCCTAACACTAACCCTAGTACTAATCCTAGCCCTATTTTAGCCCTAACACTAAACCTAACACTATCCCTATCCCTAAGACTAACTCTAACTCTTGCCCTAGCCCTATACCTAGTTCTAAACCTATCCCTTATCATAAGCCAAACCCTAGCATTATCCCTAGTGCCAAAATTAACCCTAACTTTCGCCCAAGGCTTAAGTATCTAAAACTAAAATTAAGCATAAACCTCACACTAATATTAGCCCTAAACCTAATGCTAATTGGAAAACCAGCCCTAACTCTACCTTAACCCTAAAACAAAACCAAGCCATAACCCTAACTATAACTTTTAACTTAAACCAAACGCTAAAGCTACACCTAGCCCTAATTTGAGTCCTAAGCCTAACCCTAGAAATAACCATGACCCTGACTCGGCCCCTAACACTAACCCTGGCTCTAAACATTGCCCTATTGCTAACCCTAGAACTAACCCTAAACAGAAACCTAGTTCTTTAATTAGCTGTAGCCCAAATGATAACACAAATCCTAGCCTGAATCAGAGCCCTAACCCTATTTTAACTCTAACCCTAACCCTAACTCTAGTCCTGAAACTAACCCTAACCCTAACCCTACTTTAAACTCTATCACTTTCCCTAAGCCAAACCCTCACCCGAATGCTACCCTAGCCCTAAACTTCATCCTTAGCCTACCCCAAACCCTAACTCTATTATTAGTCCTATTCTAGCCCTCATTCTAACCCCATTAAACCTAATCCTAACCCTGAACTTTATTCTGATCCTAATACTAACCCTAAGTCTAAACCTGACCCTTACACTTAACTGAACCCTAACACTACCCCTACCGGTAAAGCTATACTTAAATCTAACAGTAACACTAGCACTAGACCAAATCTAATCCTAAATATAGTCATAAATCTAGCCCTAGCCCTAAACAAAAACCTAGCGCTAGCCTTAACAATGACAATTAACCTAATGTAAATGCTAACCCTATCCCTAGACCCAACGCTAGTTGTAATTCTGGCACTCACCCTCAACATAACCCTATCCCGAACAATGACCCTTAACCTAAAGCACACTCTAGCTCTAAACCTTATCCTAACCCAAAACCTAAACCTAGCACTACACATATCCATAACCCAGATCCTATAACTAGCCATAAACATATTCCTAACTCTTATATTTCCCATAGTCCTAACATTATCCCTAAACCTCACACAGAACCTAGCCCTTATCCTAGCCCTAAACCTAGCCCTAATTGTAACCCTAACCATAACCCTAGACCTAAGCCTAATCCTACCCTTGCCCTAGCCCTAAACCTAGGTCAAACTCTAACCCTTAACCTAAACTTAAACCTAACCATAACCCTAGCCCTTACTCTATCCCTGTCTCCCAAGATCCAACCTAGCTCAAATGCTAATACTTACCCTAAAATTATCCCGGACACGAACCCTAGGCCTAACCCTAAACCTAGTCCTAATTCTAACCTGAACCCTAGCCCTAACCTTAGCTCTAACCCTATCCATTACCCTAAAGATGAGCCTAACTCAAATGATAAACCTAGGCCTAACACTAACCCTATCGCTTACACTAAACCTGTCTATTACTCTAAACCTAATATGAACCCTAAACCTAACCTTATCAATTACCATAACCTGAACCCTAACCCTATTCCTAATGCTAATTCAAGCCTTAACCCTAAATCTTAACCTAAACCAAACCCTACCCAAACCCTGAATCTAATAATACACCTAGTTTTAAACCTGACACTTAACCTAACCTAACCCTTACACTAGACCTAGCCATAACCTAAACCTAAAACTCACTGTAACCATAAACCTGGACCTGACATTAGCCCCAGCTCTAATCCTAGCCCTAGCCTTAAAACAAACCCTAGTCCCCATCTTAGGCCTATACGTAGCCTTAGTCCTAACCAAAACGCTAACTCTAGCCCTATCTAGATTTTTAACCTAATTTTAACCTAATTTTAACCCTTACCCTAGACCTGAACTTAGGTATAATCCCATCCTTTTCCCTAACCCGATCACTAAACCTAACCCTAACACTAACCATATATCTTTCCCTAACCATATGCCTAACCCTAACTCTAACCCTAGCACTAATCCTAGCCCTAATTTAGCCCTAACTTTAATTCTACTCCTAACCTTGGCCTAAGACTAACTGTAACTCTTGCCTTAGCCCTATTTCTAGTTCTAACCCTATCCATTACAACAAACCTAACACAAGCCCTAACCTTAGCCCTAACCCTAGCCCTAGACCCTACCCTTGATCTAACTAAAACTCTAAATTTGACCCTAACCCTAAGCCTTATCTCCAAACTACCACTAGACCTAACACTATTGCTAATCCTAAAATTAGCCATAACCCTAACCTTATCCCTTAAAGAAAACCGAGCCATTGCCCTAACCCTAAATGTTAACCTAAACCAAACCCTAACCCTAAACCTAGCCATAACCTTCTAGCTCTAATTCATGTGCTAGTCTTAAAATTAACCCTGACCCTGACTTTTATTCTAACACTAGCATTAGTTCTAAATATCACACTAACCCTAAAAATAATGATAACACTAGATCTAGACCAACTACTAACACTAATCATAACCTTAGTTCTTATATTAGCTATAGCTCTAAACCTAGCCCTGAACCTAACAGAAAAACTAGCCCTAATCTGAACCCTAACCCTAGCCCTAACACTAACCATAACCCTATCATGCTAGTCATAATTCTGGCACTCACCCTAAACCTAACCCTATCCTGAACAATGACCCTTAACGTAAAGCAAACTCTAGCTCTAAACCTTATCCTAACCCAAAACCTAAACCTAACACTAGACATATCCATAACCCTGATCCTGTAAATAGCCATAAACATATTCCTACCTCTTATATTTCCCATAGTCCTAATGTTAGCCCTAAACCACACACAAAACTTAGCCCTTATGCTAGCCCTAAACCTAGCCCTAATTGTAACCCTAACCATAACCCTAGACCTAAGCCTAATCCTACCCTCTCCCTAGCCCTAAACCTAGGTCAAACTCTAACCCTTTCCCTAAACATAACCCTAACCATAACCCTAGCCCTGACTCTATTCCTAACCCTCTCCCAAGATCAAACTTAGATCAAATGCTAATACTTACCCTAAAACTATCCCTGACACTAACCCTAGGCCTAACCATAAACCTAGTCCTAATTCTAACCTGAACCCTAGCCCTAACTTTAGCTCTAACCCTATCCATTACCTTAAAGATGAGCCTAACTCAAATGCTAAATATAGGCGTAACACTTACCCTATCGCAAACACTAAAGCTATCTATTATTCTAAACCTAATCTGAACTCTAAACCTAACCCTATCAATTACCCTAACCAAAACCCTAACCCTATTCCTAATGCTAATTTAAGCCTTAACCCTAATTCTTAACCTAAACCAAACCCTACCCAAACCCTGACTCTAATAATACACCTAGTTTTAAACCTGACCCTTAACCTAAACCTAACCCTTACACTAGACCTAGCCACAGCCTAACCCCAAAACTCACTGTAACCATAAACCTAGACCTGACATTAGCCCCAGCCCTAATCCTAGCCGTAGCCTTAACAGAAAACCTAGTCCCCATTTTAGGCCTATAACTAGCCTAAGTCCTAACCCAAACCCTAACTCTAGCCCTATCTCTAACTTTAACCCTCGCCCTAGACCTGAACTTAGGTATAATCCCATCCTTTCCCCTAACCCTATCACTAACCCTAACCCTAACACTAACCGATCTCTAGCCCTAACCATAGGCCTAACCATAACACTAACCCTAGCACTAATCCTAGCCTTAATTTAGCCCTAACCCTAACTCTACCCCTAACCTTAGCCTAAGACTAACTCTAACTTTGGCCCTAGCCCTATTTTTAGATCTAACCCTATCCATTACAATAAACCTAACACAAGCCCTAACCTTAGCCCTAACCCTAGCCCTAGACCCTACCCTAGATCTAACTATAACTCTAAATTTGACCCTAACCCAAAGTTTAATCCCCAAACTAACACAGGATCTAACACTATCACTAATCCTAAAATTAGCCATAACCCTAGCCTTATCCCTTAAACAAAACCAAGCCATTGTCCTAACCCTAAATACTAACCTAAACCAAAGCCTAACCCTAAACCTAGCCATAACTTTCTAGCTCTAATTCATATCCTAGTCTTAAAATTAATCCTGACCCTGACTTTTATTCTAACACTAACATTAGTTCTAAATAACTCACTAACCCTAAAGATAATGCTAACACTAGATCTAGACCAAATACTAACTCTAATCATAACCTTAGTTCTTATATTAGCCATAGCCCTAACCCTAGCCCTGAACCTAACAGAAAAACTAGCCCTAATCTGAACCCTAACCCTAGATGTAAACCTAAACCTAAAACTAACCCTAGCCCTAACACAAACCCCAACCCTATCACTAACCTTAGCTCGAACCCTATTCATTACCCTAAAGATAAGCCTCACCCAAATGCTAACCCTAGGCCTATCTAACTCTATCACTTACCCTAAGCCAAACCGTATTCATAATGCTAATCTTAGTCCTAATCCTAATCCCTCGCCTAATTGAAACCATAACCCTATTACTAGTCCTAACCCTAGCCCTCAATCTAGCTCTAACCCTCACTCAAATACTTACCCTAACACAAACCCTCAATCTAAATCTGACCCTAACCCTAAACAAAACCCTAAAACTAGGCCTACCAGTAAACTTATACCTAAACCTAACCCTAACACTAGCTCTAGACTTAAGCCTAATCCTAAATATAGCCATAATTCTAGAACTAGACCAAAAGAAAACCTGAGCCCTATCCCTAACATAATCCTAAACCTAAAGCAAACACTAACCCTACCCCTAGACCTAACCCTAGTTTTAATTCTGGCTTTCACTCTAAACCTACTCTAACCTGAACATTGACCCTAACCTTAAAACTAGCTCTAATCAGAACCTTAGATTTTACACTACACATAACCTTAACCCTGGGCCTAAGCCTAACACAAAACCTAGCCCTAATCCGAGGCCTAAACCTACCCTTAGCATAAACACAATCCTAAATGTAACCCTAACCCTAACCCTCGACTTAAACATAACCTTAACTCAAAGCCTAAACATTAGCCTAAACATTACCCTAGCCATATTACTAAACATAAACCTAACCCTAGCCCTAATCCTAACCTTAACCATAGTACTAACCTTAGCTCTAACCCTAACATTACCCTAACTTTAACCCTAAACCTAATAACAACCCTAGCCCTAAAGAAAACCCTATCCCTAACCCTAATCGTAAACCTAACCCTCGACCTAACCCTATACCTAAACATTGCCATAAACTTAACCCCAACTGAAACCCTAACTCTTACCCTAAATCAAAACAAAACCTATCCCGAAACCTAAATTTAACCATAACCTAACCTTAATTCTAACCCTAATCTTACATTGAACCCAATATATTACTTTAAAACTAACCCTAACCCTAATGAAAACCCTAGCCCTAATCCCAACCCTAATCCTAAGCATAACCATAATACTAACCTAGAACTAACACTAAATCTAACACTCCCCCTAGCCCTAACTCTAGCTTAAAACCTAATCCTTACCCTAACCCTAACCCTAGCCCTAGCCCTAACCATAATCCTAACTCTAGTCTTAACCCTAACCCTAACACGAAACCTAGCCCTAATCCTAGCCCTAATTTAGCCCTATTGCTAACCCTAACCCTAACCCTAGAATTAAGACTAACAATAATTCTCACACAAGAGCTATCTCTATTTCTAACCCTATCTTTACCGTAACCAAACCTGAGCACAACCCTAATTGTAACCTTTGCATTATCCTTAGCCCTAGCACTAAAATAGATCAAAATCTATCTCTAAAACTAACCCTAACTCTATGCCTAAGCCTATCCCTGAAACTAGCTCTAACACTAATGCTAATCCTAAAATTGGCCCTACCTGAGCACTAGCCCTTAAACAAATCTGAGCCATACCCCTAACACTAACCCTTACCCTAGACCAAACCCTAACCCTATACCAGCACTAAACCTAGCCCTATTTTGAAACCTAACCCTAACCCTAAACCTAACTATGACCCTGAATCATATCCAAACACTAACTCTAGCTCTAAATATCACCCCAACCTTAAACCTAACCATAACACTTGACTTAGCCCTAAACCTAACCCTAAATCTAATCCTAATCGTAACCCTAGTTCTTACAATAGCCATAACCATAACACTAGCTCTAACCCTAATACAAA
>NW_026009821.1:15895-24461 GCF_001458135.2 Marmota marmota marmota
ACCAAGCCATAAACCTAACACTAAATCTAGCCCTAACTATAACCCTATACCTGACATTAGCCCTAGCCCTAATACTATACCTAACCCTAACGTAAACCCTAAACCTCATCCTAGCCCTAAACCTAGCCTTAATCATAACCCTAACCCTAACCCTAGCCCTAATCCTAATTCTAACCATTGCCCTAGCCCTAAACCTAGCCAAAACCACATCCCTTACCCTAAACTTAACCCAAACTCTAACCCTAACTCTTGTCATCACGCTTTCCCTATCCTTAGCCCTAGCTTGAACACTAGATCAAAACCTAACTTTACATCTAAACCTAACTCGATGCCTAAGCCTAAAACTAGCTCTCACCCTGATGCTAATTTTAAAACTAGCCCTAACCCTAGCCCTAACACTAACGCTAGCGGTAATTTAGCCCTATTCCTAAACTTAAACCTAACCCTAACCCTAACCCAAAGAATAACTCTAACTCTCACACTGGCCTTTTCACTTGTTCTAATCCTACCTCCTCTCATAAACCTAACCCTATCCCAAATCCTAGTCCTAAACCTTGTCCTATCCTTAGCCCTAGCACTAACCTTTGATAAAAACCTAACTCTAAATCTAACCCTAAACCAAAGCCTAAGACTAATTTTAAGACTAGCCATAACTCTAACACGAATCCTAAAAATTGCCCTAACATTAACCATAGCCCTAAAAACAAACCAAGCCAAAGCTCTAACCCTAAACCTTAACCTAAACCAAGCTGTAACCCTACATCTAGCCCTAACCTCAGCCCTAATTCGAGTTTTAAGACAAACCCTAAAACTAAATTCGACCCTTACTCTGACCTACACTAACCCTAGGTCTAAACATTACCCTAACCCTAAACCTAAACCTAGCCCTAAAACAATAAAATTAGCCATAATCATAACCCTAGAACTTACATTAGCCCTAACCCTAACCCTATCACTAACTTAATCCAAAACCTAGCCCTAATCCGAGCCCTAACCCTAGCTTTAACAATAACCCTAACCCTACACTAGTCCTAATCATAACCATAACCCTGGCCCTAAACTGATCGCTAACTCTATCCATTACCATAACCCTAACCCTAACCCAAATGCTAATTTGAGCCCTAACTTTAAACCTTAACCTGTCCCAAACCCTAACTAAGAACTTGACCCTAATAATACTCCTAGCTCTAAACCTGACGATAACCCTAATCCTAATCCATACACTAGAAGTACCCCTAACCCTAAGCCTAAAACTTTTTTAACCATAATTCTGTACCCGAAATTAGCCCTAGCACTAATCCTAACCCTAACCCTAAAAAAATAAAGCTCTAGCCCTCATCCTAGCCATAAACCTAACCTTAATCATAACCCTAACCCTAACCACAGCCCTAACCCTAATTCTAACACTCACCCTACTCTAAACCTATCTATAAAGGCATTCCTTACCCTAAACTTAACCCTAACTCTAAACCTAAACTCTGAACTCTAACTCTAAACTCTAAACTTAACCCTAACCCTAACCCTAGGCTTAAACTAAACACTAAATGTAGCTCTAATCTTAGCTCAAATTTAGCCCTATCTCTAACCCTAACCCTAACCCTAGCCCTAAGACTAACTCTCGCCCTAGCCCTATCCCTATTTCTAACCCTATCCCTTACCATAACCCTAACCCTAGACATAACCCTTGTCCTATCCTTAGTTCTAGCCCTAACCCTAGATCTAACCCTAATTGCAAATTTAACCCTAAACCTAAGCCTAAACCTAACACTAACTCTAGCCCCAACCCTAACCCTAGGACTAAAACAAAACTGAGCATTAGACCTAACCCTAAACCTTAACTTAATTCAAACCCTAACACTGCAACTAGAACAAACCCTAGCCCTAATTCGAGTCCTAACCCTAACCTTAAAAGGAACACTGACCCAGACTGATATTCTAACAGTCACCATAGCCCTAAACACTGCCCTCACCTTAAACTGAGCCCTAACAGTAATCCTCGCTCTAATTCGAGTCCTAACTCTAACCCTAAAACTAAGTCTAACCTGACTCTTATTCAAACAAGAACTCTAGCTATAAATATCACCCTAACCTTAAACCTAACCCTAACACTAAACCTAATCCTACCATAACACTAAAACTAACCCTAATGGTAACCCTAGTTCTTACATTACCCCATTGCCCTAAACCTATCCGTAACCTTAACACAAAAACCTAGGCCTAATATGAGCCCTAAACCTAGATTTAACCCTAACTCTAACCATAACCATAGCCTTAACCCTAGCTATAAACCAATCCCTTACCCTAAGCAAAACCCTAAACCTAAGGGTAACCCTAGACCTATCCCTAATCCTTAGGCTAACCAAAACACTAACCTTATTAACAGTCCTTACCCTTGCCATCATTCTAGATCTAACCCTATCGAAAACCTTAACACTAACTCTGCGTCTTATACTGACCCTACCACTAATCCTAGGTCTAATCATAACCCTAACCCTAACCCAAACCTACTGTAATCCCATTTCTAGACCTAATCCTGAACCTAACTCTCAACCTAGCCCTAACCATAGCTCAGAACCTAACTCTTACTCTAAAATTAACACTATCCTAACCCTATTTATAACCCTCACACTAATCCTAACTCAAGACCTAATCCTTACCATAACCCTAGCCCTAACCTTAAGTCTAACTGTATAATTACCCTAAACATAACCCTTACCCTAATGATAACCCTAGGCCTAACCCTAAACATATCACTATCCCCAAACTTATCAATTACCCTAAACTGACCCTGAACCCTAGACCTAATTCAATCATTACCCTAACCCTAACTCTATTGCTAATTCGAGCCCTAACCCTAACCTCAAACCTAAAACAAACCCTAACACTGATACTGACCCTAATAATTCCCTTAGCTGTGAACCTCACTCTTACCCTATACCTAACCATTACACTAGACCTAGCCATAAACCTAACCCTAAAACTTTCCATAAGCATAACCCTAGACCTGATATTAGCCCTAGCCATGATTCTAGCCTTAAACCTAACACAAACTCTAGCCCTTATCCTAGCCCTAATCATAGCCTTAATTATAACCCTAACCATAACCCTAGGCCCAAACCTAACACTAACCTTAGCCCTAATCTTATACCTAATTTAGCCCTATCCCTAACGTTAACCCTAACCCTAGCCCAAAGACTAACTATAACTCTCACCTTAGTCCTAACCCTAGTTCTAACCCTATACTTTACTGGAAACCTAGTCCTAGCCCAAACCATTGGTTTAACACTAGCCCTATTCATAGCCCTATTAGAAACTGTAGATCTAACCCTAAATCTAAATCTAATGCTGAAACAAAGCCTAAACCTAAACCTAACACTAGCCCTAACAATAAGACTAATCCTAAAACCAGCTTAAAGCCATACACCTAACCCTAACCCTTAACATAAACTAAGCCCTATCCTACACCTAGCCATAACTCTAGCCCTAATTCGAGTTTTAAGCCAAACCCTAAAACTAACCCTGATCCTGACTCTAACTTAACACTAACCCTAGCTGTAAACATCACCCTAATCCTAAACCTAAACCTAACAATAGACTTAGCCCTAACCTTAACCATAAAATTACCCCTAATCGTAACCCTGGTACTTACATTAGCTGTAACCCTAACCCTAGCCCTATCTTAACCCAAGACCTAGCCTTATTCCAAGCCCTATCCCTAGATTTACACCTAAACCTAACCCTATCATTAATTGTAACTATAAACCTAGCCGTAACTCTAGATTTAACCCTAAGCCTAACCCTATCAATAATCATAACAATAACATTAGCCGTACCCCTATCTCTAACCCTATTCATTACCCTAACCATAACCCTAAACCTAATGCTAAATCTGGGCCTAAGCCTAATCCTATCCCTAATCCTAACCCTATCCATTACCCTAAACCTAACCTGAAACCTAAACGTAACACTGTCTTTACCCTAATTCTTACTCTAATGCTAATTTTAGCCCTAACATTAAACCTTAACCTATCCAAAACACTAATCGTGACCCTTACCCTATTAGTACCCTTAGCTCTAAACCTTACCGTAACCCTAAACCTAAACCTTACACTAGACATAGACATAAACGTAACCCTAAAACTATTTTAACCATAACACTATACCTGAAATTTGCCCTAGCCCTAAATCTAGGCTAACCCTATCCCGAACCATAACCGAAGACTTAACCCTAATTCAAATCCTTGCCCTAGCACTAAACCTACCTATAACCTCATCCTGTACCCTAAAACTAACCATAACCTTAAACCTAACCCTAACCCTTTCCCTAAACCTAGGCCTAACACAAAGCCTAGTGCTAATTCTAGCCTTTATTTAATCCTATCCTAACCCTAAACACTAACTCTAACTATTGCCCTAGCCCTAGCCCTAGTTCTATCCTTAACCTTAATCCCAACTTTATATCTAAGCCTAAGTCTAAATCTAAACCTAACTTTAATTTAACTGTAACAATAAGCCTAAAGCAAACCCTAACACTACCCCTAACCATAATGCTAATTCTAAAACTTGCCTTATCCCTAGCTCTAGCCATAAACCAAAACCAAGCCATAGCCCTAATCCTAACCCTTAACCAAAACCAAACCTTAACCCTACAACTAGCCCTAAAACTAACTCTAAAACTAACCCTGACCCTGACACTAATCCTAGCTTTAAACATCACCCTAACCTTAAATTAACTCTACCACAAAACCTTGCCTTAACCTAACCCTAAAACTAGCCTAAATTGTAACCCTAATTCATACATTACTCATTTTCCTAACCCTAGTTTGTACCCTAACACAAATCCTACCTGTAATCAGAACCCTTACCCTAGCTTTAACCCTAATCTTAATGCAAACACTAGCCCTAACCCTAACCCTAAACCTGGCCCTAACTCTAGCTCTTACACTATCCCTTACCCCTAAGCCAAACCCTAACCCAAATGCTAATCCTAGGCCTAACCCTAATTCTTAGCCTAAATTAAACTCTAACCAAATTACAAGTCCTAAACCTAGCCCTCATTCTAGCTCTAACCCTAATCCTGACCCTTATTCTGACCCTAAAATTAACCCTAGGTCTAAACCTGACCCTAACCCTAAACAAAACCCTAACATTTAGCTATGCAGTAACCCTATATCTATACTTAAGCCTAACACTAGACTTAGACCCAAAGCTAATCCTAAATATAGCTAAATTCTAGCTCTAGACCTAAATTAAAATCTAGCCCTAGCCCTAAAATAATTCTTAATCCAAACCAAATATTTACCCTACCCCTAGATATAACCCTAGTGATAATTTTGGCTTTAACCCTAACTCTTACACAAATCATACCCCTGAACACTGACACTTACCCTAACACTAACCCTAGCTCTAAACATCACACTAATGCGAACCCTAACACTTACACTTGACCTATCCCAAACTTAACCCCAAAACTATCCCTAATCATAACCCAAGTTCATAATTTGCTGTAGCCCTAACCCTAGATGTAACCTAACCCAAAATTTGGCCCCAATCTGAGTGCTAACCCTACCTTTAATCCTAACCCTAACCCTAGCCCTAACACAAACTCTAACCCTAGCCTTAACCCTAGCACTAACACTAGCTCTTACACTATCCATTACCTTAAGCCAAACCCCAAACCTAATGCTAACCCTAGGCCTAAAACAAATCCATAGCCTAACACAAACCCTAACACTACTACTAGTCCTAACCCTAAACCTCATTCTAGTTCTAACCCTAACCCAAACCCAAACCCTAACCCTGACCCTTATTCTGACCTTAACACTTACCCTAGGTCTCAACCTGACCCTAACCCAAATCCGAACCTTAACCCTGCCCTACCAGTAATCCTATACCTAAACCTAAACCTAACACTAGCCCTAGACCTAAACCTAATCCTAAATTTGGCCATAACTCTAGCCCTAGATGAAAACAACAACCTAGCTTTAGCCCTAACAATAACCCTTAACCTAACCCAAACACTAATCCTACCCCAGACCTATCACAAGTCCCAACTATGGCACTAAACCCAACAAAAAATCTAATCTGAACACTGACCCTGACCCTAACATAAACCTAGCTCCAAAGCTGACCCTAACAAAAAATCTAATCCTAACACTAGACCTAGCCATAACCTTAACCCTAAAAATAGCCCTAATCCTAACCCTAGCTCTTACATTACCTATGGCGCTAACCATAGGCCTAAACAAGCACAAAACCTAGCTCCAAACCTAGGCCTAAACCTGGCCCTAAAGTAACCCTAAACCTAACCCTAACCATAACCTTAATCCTAACTCTAATCTTGGACTTAACCCTAGCTCAAAGCTTAACCTTTTCCCTAAACATAACCCTAGCCCTATCCCAAACCCTAACCTAACCCTAGCCCTAATCCTAAACTTAACCATAGCACTAACCATAGCTCTAACTCTATCCACTACCCTAAACATAGCCCTAATCCTAACCATAATCCTAGCCCTAACACTAGCTCTAAACCTATCCATTACCCTAACCCTAACCCTAACCCTAATGCTAACCCTAGGACTAACACTAACCCTATCTCAATCCCTATACCTTTTCATTACCCTAAATTTAATCTGAATCCTAATCCTAACCCAATCCATTACCCTAACCCTAACTCTAATCTTAACACTAATTTGAACCCTAAACCTAAACTTTAACCTAAAACAAACCCTTTGCCATACCCTGACCCTGATAATACAACTAGCTCTAAACTTCAACTTTACCCTAAATCGAACACTTACAATAGACCTAACCATAAACATAACTCTCAATCTATCCCTAACCGTAAGACTAGACCTGACATTAGCCTTAGCCCTAATCCTAATATGAACCCTAACTCTTATCCTAGGCCTAAACCTAGGCTTAATCATAACCCTAACCTTAATTCTAACCCTTTCCATAGCCCTAAACCTAGCTATAAACCCATCACTTATGCCAAGTCTAACCCAAACCTAACCCTAACACTAACCCTAGCCCTAATCATAAATCTGACCCTAACCCTAGCATTAAGACTAACTATAAGTCTCGCCCTAGCCCTAGCCCTAATTCTAGCCCTATCACTTACCATTACCCTAATGCAAGCCCTAGGCCTAGAATAACCCTAGCCCTAACTTTCACCTTGCCCTAACACTAGATCAAATCCTAAACCTAATGCAAACACTAGCCCTAAGCCTAACACTAATCCTAAAACTAGCCCTAACCTTAGGCTTAGCCCTAAAACAAAAGTGAGCCATAATCCTAACCCTAAACCTTAACCTAAACCAAACCCTAACCCTACATATAGCCCTAATTATAGCTCTAATTTGAGTCCTAACCCTAACCCTAAATTTACCCCTGAACCTGAATCTGACCCTAACAATAACTCTAGCTCTAAACATCACCGTAACCCTAAACCTAAACCTAAAACTAGAATTTCTCCTAACCGTAAGATTAAAACTAATCATACCCCTAGTTCGTACATTAGCCATAAAACTAAACCTAATGCTAAACAAAACCTAGCCCTAATTGAGATCTAACCCCAGCTTTAACCCTAACCTAAGCCTAACATTAGACATAACCCTAACCCTAACCATAGCCCTAACCCTAGCTCTAACCCTATCCCTTACCTTAAGTCAAAACCTAATCCTAATGCTTACCCTAGTCATAGCCCTAATTCTTAGCCTAACCCAAATCCTAACCCTATTACTAGTTCTAACCCTAGCCCTTATTCTAGTTATAACCATAACCAAAACCCTAACCTTAACCCTGACCATTATTGTGACCCTAATCCTAAACCAAACCCTAACCTAGTCCTACCCATAACCCTATACATAAACCTAACCCTAATATTTGTCCTAGACATAAATCTAATCCTAAACCTAGCCATGTCTGTAAATCAGGACCTAAATAAATCCTAGCCCTAGCCCTAATGATTATCCTTAACCTAACCCAAACAAAAAATGTACCTCTAGACCTAACCTAGACTTAATTCTGGGTCTAACCCAAACCCTAACCTGTCGCGACTTCTTGCCCGCAAGGAAGACGCAACACTCAGGAATCTTCTTTCAGTAGTTTATTTCAGGCCCTTGATAGTTCTTCTTCTTCTCTCTCGGATGCCCCTCCCAGCCTTAATAAAGCATCTCAAGCCCCAATGCAAAGCAGCCACATGGAGCTTTCTCATAGGGTGATGAAAAGTCATGCGCCAACTCTCCCAAATAAGGAGTTGTTTGTCACAGACCACAGCGGAGCCAGCGCCATCTTGTAATGGCGACCATAATTTGCATAAATGGCAGAAGCGGCTCACCACAGTTCCCCCTTTCTGTTTTCTTAAAACAATACAGGCGAGAGTAGAGGTCCTATCCCACTGTGCAGAAGTGGCTGCATAGTATGGCTCAGTCTTAAGGAGGGCCCTTCCCCAGATCCGAGACCATATCAGCTGACGCCTTTTTTCGTGGGGCGGGGAGTGGACGCGTCTAACCCGCATGCAATAGGACATGCTCTCCTTGAGGTCCACGCCAAGGATCACTCA
>NW_026009821.1:29805-32901 GCF_001458135.2 Marmota marmota marmota
CTTATCCTAACCAAAAACCTAACCCTAACACTGGGCCAAGCCATAACCCTAACCCTAAAACTAGACATAACCATAGGCCAATCCCTAGCTCTAACTCTATCTATTATGCTAACCCTACCCTAACCCTAATGCTAATCCTAGCCCTAAGCCTAACCCTGCTCTAACCTTAAAGCTCACCCTAATCCAAACACTACAGTAATCTCTAACCCTTAAAATTAACCTAACACTAACATAACCGTTGGCCTAAACCAAACCCTAACAATAATCGTAGCACTAATACTAACCTTAACCCTAGTCATAACACTAGTTCTAACCCTACTCATTACCCTATCTCAAAATCTATGCTTAACCCTAATGATAAACCTAGCCCTAACCCTAAATCTACCCTAACCCTAGACATAACTGTAAACCTAACCCTTGCCATTCCAACCCTAGATCAATCCTAACCATTACCCTAAATCTAACACTAAACCTAATCTTAACCCTAAACCTAACTCTAAACCTAAACTTAACACTAACCCTAGCCCTAACCCTAACACTAACTCAACATCTAACCCTATCCAATACCCTAAGCCTAATGATTACCCTAGGCCTAACCCTAACACTAATACTGACACTCACCGCAACTCTAACCTAGACCTAACACTTGCCCTAGTGTTAACCCTAGCTCAAACCCGAAACTGTACCCTAAACCTAACCCTAATCCTATTGCCTAGGCCTAACCCTAAACCTAACCCTAATTCTAGCTTTAATACTAACCATAACCCTAGGCCTAACCCTAAGCACAACCATAACCCTAATGCTAACCATAGGCCAAACCCTAACCCTATTGCTTACTCTAACCCTATCAATTACCCTAAACCTAACCTGATCCCTAAATCTAACCCTATCATTACCCTATCTCTAACCCTAAAGCTAATTTTAGCCCTAACCCTAAACCTTAACCTTAACCTAAAACAAACCCCAAAACTGACCCTAACCCTAATAATACCCCTAGGTCTAAATCTGACCCTTACCCTAAACCTAACACTTAGACTAGACCTAGCCATAAACCTAACCCTAAATCTATCCCTAACCATAACCCTAGAACTGACACTAGCCCTAGCCCTAATTCTTGCCATAAAACCTCAAACTAACCCTACCCATAAACCTAGCCATATTACTAACTCAAAACATAACCCTAGTCCTAACCATAATTTTAACCTTAGAATTAGCCCTAAAACTAGCTATAACCCTATTCCTACCCCTAAAACTAATCCTATTCCTAAACTTAAACCTAAGCCTAACACTATGCCTAATTCTAACACAAACCCTAGACCTAATCCTAGCTGTAATTTAGCCCTAACCCTAACCTAACCCTAGCCATAAGAATAACTATAACCCTCGACCTTGCCCTATTCCTAGTTCTAACCATATCCCTTACCATAACCCTAACAATTGCCCTAACTTTAGCCCTAACCCTAGCCCTAGTCCTAATCCTACATCTAAATCAAACGTAAGTCTAATGCAAACCCTAAACCTCTCATTAACAGAAGCCATAACACTAAGGCTAATCCTTAAACTAGCCCAAACCTAGCCCTAGCCCTAAAACAAAATCGAGCCATAACTCTAACCATAAACTTTAGCCTAAACCAAACCCTAACCCTACACCTAGCCCTAAACCTAGCTCTAATCTGAGGCCTAACCCTAACCCTAAATCTAATCCTGAACCTGACTCTGACCCTAACACTAACCCTAGCTCTAAACATCACCTGAAACTTAAACCTAACCCTAACACTAGAACTAGCCCTAACCCTAGGCCTAAAACTAGCCCTAATCATAACCCTAATTCTCACATTAGCTTTAGGCTTAACCCTAGCCCTAACCTAACCCCAAAGCCAGCCTTAATCAGAGCCCTAACACTAGATTTAACCCTAAACATAACCCTAATCATAGCCCTAACTCTTACCCTAAACTTAACCCTGACTCTAACCCTTGCCATAACCCAAAACCTAACTATAACCATAGCCTTAATCCTAACCATAACCCTAGAACTAACCCTAGCTATAACCCTATCCATTACCCTAACCCTAAGCCTAAACCTGATGCTAACCCTAGGATAACCATAACCCTATTCATATCCCAAACCCTAACTCTACTCTATTACTATTCCAAACCCTAGCCCTCATTCTAGCTCTAAATTTAACCCCAAACCTAGCCCTAATCCTGACCCTTATTCTGACCCTAACACTAACCCTAGTTTTAACGCTGACCCTAACCCTAAACCAAAACCTAACACTAGCCCTACTGGTAACCTTATACCTAAACCTAACACTAACACTAGCACAAGACATAAGCCTAATGCTAAATATAGTCATAACCCTAGCCCTAGCCCTAACAATAACCCTTAACCTAAACTAAACACTAAACCTACCCCTTGACATAACTCTAGTCCTAATTTTGGCTCTAACCCTAAACCTAACCCTAACTCGAAACCTAACCCTTACCCTAACACATACACTAAATCTAAGCCTTGTGCTAACCCCAAAGGTAACCCTAACACTAGACTAACCCTAAAACTAGCCATAACCATAACCCTAGCTTTTATATTACCCATACACCTAACACTAGCCATAAACCTCACACAAAACCTAGCCCTAATCCTAGCCCTAAACCTAAACCCTAAGCATAACCCAAAACCTAAACCTAACCCTCTCCTTAACCCTAACACTAGCTCAACTCAAAGCCTAAACCTTACCTTAAGCATAAACCTAGCACAACCCTAAACCTCACCCTAAACCTAGCCCTAATTCAAACTGTAACCATAGCACAAAACTTAGCTCTAACTCTATCTATTACTATAACCATAACCCTAAACCTAATGCTAACCCTAGCCCTAAACCTAATCCTAACCCTATAATAGCCTTGATTCTAACCTTAACACTTGCCCTAGTTTATCCCTGGCTCAATCCCTAACCCTTATCATTAACCTAACCCTAACACTAACCCAAAGCCTAACGCTAACCCTTACCTAAACCCTAGCCCTAATCCTAACCATAACTCTATCCCTAACCTTAGCTAAAACTGTATCCATTACCCTAACAATAACCCTTATCC
>NW_026009822.1:0-3237 GCF_001458135.2 Marmota marmota marmota
TTTTTTTTTTTTTTTTTTTTTTTTTTTTGGCCTCCTGGCTGCATTGAGATGAGCAGCCTTTTCTGCCACATGTTCTCAGTACCATGATGTACTTCCTCACTAGAGACCCAAAGTGACTGGGCCAAACATGAACTGAAACCTCAAACTGTGAGCCAAAATCTTTCTTCCTTTTAAGTTGATTTTATCAGGTATTTTTCCACAATAACAGAAGGTTGAGTAATACAATTATAAAAGTAATAAAAGGGACGAAACTTAGGAAATGCAGGTGGGTGCTTTATTCTGGAACCTGGAATTCTTGATTTTTAATAAAGGCCTCTTTATACCAGATCCAACTGCACCAAGACATTGAGAACCACCTGCATTTTCCTAGGTTTCTTCCTTATCTGTTGTCTTTGCCTTTTTTAAAAAAAATTATATTGGATGATCCCCAGTCTATTCACAGCCCTAATATTCTATGAAACACTATTCATTTCTCTAAGGCAGACCACTTGATATCCTACCATAATTACAATTTGTCTCTTTGATATCTAAGTGAAGCTTTCTTTTATGGTTTATAAATTTGGAATTTAAGTTCAATCGACTTTTTTGAGTTATAAAAAAGGCTTCATTGAAAGAATTAGATAGTATAATGGTTTCTCTGATTCTTATGACTAATTTTTCCTCCCTTTATCTCATATTTTCTTCTTGCATTGTATTAAAAACAAATAGTGAATATTTTTTTAAGCTGAAATTACTATAAAAGTGTGGTTATTACTTTGGTCTCTGGTTTCTAAGTATTATTTCCTGTAGACTCTCATTCTGTACCATCAATAAAATCAGTTTTTAATGAGACTTGGGTCCTCAGATTAACTCCTGCAGGGCCAGTAGCTTCACTCCGTCCTACTACTATGAACCCTCCTTATCCTGTCCAGCAGGATGAAAACTAGCATTTGTTACTAATAAAACTGAATGTATCCCTCTATCTCCTGTCCTCCCTTAACTGGCTTCCTGTCTCCTCTCCTCCGAAGCCAAATATCTCTTTCTTACCACATACTAGTTGAAGAACACTTTGCAGAATGGCTTTTACCCGTTTGTGTGTTACATACACTAGTGACTTCCTTATAGCAAGATCCAGTGGACACATTTCACTAGTACCTTGATTAACCTCTCCACATCCTCCTTTGTGAAATTTTTTTTTCTCCTTTGCTTCAGTGACATTACCATGCTCCTAGTTTCTTGCTACCTTCCTAGTTGTTCCTTTTCAGTTTCTTTTGTGGTTCCTCTTCTTGTACCTGAAACATTGGTTTCTGGCAACACTTGAGGTGATTATATCCACTCCTAAGTTTCCAAGTATTATGCAAAGTCTCAATTCTGGATTTTTAGTCCAGATCTCGCCTGATCTTGCCTATTCAGTTTGCTTACTGAACACCTCCACATGCTATCGTATAAGCATCTAAATCTCAGGGCATCCAAAATGGTACCTATTATTGTGTCTTTTCCCCATATTTTCTCCTCCTCCCATCTTCATAGCAACCATTTAAGCTAAAAATCTCTAGAATCCATTTTCCTTCACTTTTTCCTCTCACTTCATGTAACTAATTAGTCACTAAATTCTGTGTGCACTATTCCTGACTCTCTTAAATCTCTCTGGTTTTCTCCAAACTCCTGTAACTTCTCTGATTCAGACCTCTTTTATCTCATCCCGAAAATACACCTAGCACCTCCTATCTGGAATCTCAGTTTCCATATCTGATCTGATTTTGTTGCTCACCTGATTAAAGCTCACTTTAGGTGAACTCTAAAACCCATAAAACTGATTACAAGGCCCTTTGTGATCACCCCCCACTGGCCTTTCCAGTCTTACCTCTTGTCTTTCTCCTCACACACCCAGGCCATCCTGAACTACTCTCTGACTCCCAGAATGTTTTCCATTCTCAGAATGTTTTCTTCATTTTTGACCACATTCCACTTATCCTTCCATCTCCTCCCTCTTTCTTATCTTTGCTAACTCCTGAGCTGATACCTTTTAAACAGTAATGTATTAGATAAATATGAGTAAGGCATTACCTTCTTTGGCAAAACCTCATGAGTTTGGACTGGATGCTTTTCTCTCTTCCAGCATATTTTCATAGAACCCCATATTTGCCTATCTGGATTCTCCACTAGATTTTAAGCTCCTTGGAGACAGGAGCACATCTGTTTCATTGGTGTATTCCAAATACCTAGATTTGTGTCTAATACTTAGTAGGCATTTAGTACATATTTTGAATGAATAAACTAATGGTTGAATAAATATAGATAGATTAATATTACCAGAATGCAAATTTTAACTGCACTCGCTAGTATATGCACAGTTGGAAGAATTCTTAGCATTTTATAGCTATATCTATTGTAGGTGCCAGCCTTCTCTTTTTCCCAGTCACCTTTTAAGGATTTAATTCCCAACATCACTTAGTACCTATGTTTTCAAGTTTTGGGGGACACTTAACAGTATGTTTATAAAAACTTGAGTCAATAGCACTGCTACTTAGCCTTAAACTTCTCATGTGTAATAGGATTTTTGAAATCATTGTAAAGGTGATTTAAAAAAAAAATTATTAGAATGTGTGTGTGTGTGTGTGTGTGTGTGTGTGCTGGGATCAAACTCAGGGTCTCACACATACTAGGCAGGCATTGTACCACCAAGCTACACCCCTGGCCCAGTACTTTTAAACAGCAATGTATTAGATAAATGTAAGATGGTATTATGATTCAGAGACTGTTTGAAACAATGTTTTTCTAGTGAATAATAATGAGTGCTGCAGACGATATTTTAGTGGTGCCTTCACTGGTTTTCTAGTTAATTTCTGTTCCAACAGACATCAGGTAAAGATGTCTTTATATGTAGAGGGACAGGCTCACCACATTTTTTTTTTCATTGCCTTCTCGTTTTTAAAATAGACTTAGGGACTAAAATTGAACTAAAATATGATCAATAAACAATAACTGCAAATTCCCCCACATCGTACTGCGCATTGAGGGTGGGATAAGGACATTGTTATAGACCATTTTAGTTATCATTCATTACTTCGCTTACTTCCAAAGTGAGGCAGCTTCAACCAAAACATATAGATGATGTCTGAAGAACTATGCAGTGAAGTAAGTAGAAAAACTAACTTTAAAATGGGCAAAGGTCATGGTTTACCATAAGAATTAAATATCAGTAGCTGTATTATGTGAAAGCCCTGGGCACCTCGTGGCCCCGCCCCCGGCTCCGAC
>NW_026009823.1:0-3237 GCF_001458135.2 Marmota marmota marmota
TAGTTTGTTATTACATAACCTGCTTTGCTATTTTTCCATTATTTCCTAGATAGCTATGTTTCAATATTTGCTAATGAGAAGTGTCTATTCATTTTTAAGAAATGGAGTTGAAAAAAATGGAGTAGAATGATGATGAATTATAATTTAATTACAAATAAGTTTGTTAAATACTAATTTGAGAGAAAACACATTCTTATCAGAAGCTAAACTTTAAAAGATGCTTGGAGATGTAAAATGAATTTATTCATGGATTTCATTTAAAAATCGTTTGTACTTAGCCAATCGTCTCTTAAAATCTGTTTTTAGAAGCAGGACTGAAAAATGATCTTAAATTGAAGTTGAAGGAAGAACTAAACAAAACACAGAATTTGTATATATTTTTAATTTAATTTCAGTCTTAATAATATTAAATTTGAATATACAGATTTGCATATAAATGAACTAACTTTATATTCAATGTCAAATACATTTACTCAATGAATGGTTAAATCAGAGTAATACAGCTATAACACCAAAGAAAGAATGAAGTATAGTACCTTTAAATTTCTGTTTTTATTTTTGGAACTTGACTAATGAGTAATTACTTATGCATTGCCTAGAATAATCAATCTATTCATATTACTTATTTTGACTATTTTATATTTCCTTTTCCATGCCACTTAATCAGCATTCCTTTCTTCTTTCTTTAAGTGAGTTTTTATTTTCTAAACACATATTCTGGTTCCCCCACTGTCCATCAGCAGCAATATACTCTTATTTTTTTAGAACTCAAAAGTAAAGCAGCTTTTCTTTGTATAATTTCTTTTTGGAGTTCTATTTCTGTTCATTGGTATAAATGTGACTTGTGACAGTTTTGTCCAGTTTTGACTTTTGTGTTTATATATATTTTTAAAATGTCTGCTACTTGTGATCAGATCTGGAGTTCTATGTTAATTTTTCATGTCTGGATGCTGTGTTCTCAACAATCTCTAAAAATATCAGAGTGATTAGCATTTCTCAGAATAGTGTCTTACAGTGTTACCTAGTTGTTTCAGGGGTGCTTGCCTTACCTCCAACTGTGGTGTTAGGCTTCAAGGTAAGCTGTAGAATTTTGCAGAATGAATGAACTACTTAGTTTTTTTTTTTTTTTTTGAGCCACAGATGAAATATAAGAGAATAGATTTTGGCAGTCAGCATATTTTTGTTAAACTAACAAAGTGTTAAACAATGTCAACTATGTACCAACTAACTGCTTTGTACATACTAACTCATTTGATTTTTATAAACAATCATCTATGATTTTGAAATCCTAGTTTTCGGTATAACCTTATGCAAATGCTCCTCAGAGCATCAATATTTTGTAATATGGTGATAACGGTAGTCTTATTAAGGTGTAGTTTTTGCACATAATAATTATTTTCCTCTATATTATAGATTTTCCTACAAACTATTAGATATATAAGTGGGTATTATGTATCTTTTTAACACCTCTAAATCTTTCATTTATGCAAGGTCTGAGAAAGACTGATGATTGGCTTAATGGATCTCAGGGATGATTAGGGCAAGGAACAGAACAATCTAGTTTGAAAATTCCAAAAATATTGGTGAGCTAATGAGAAATCCAAAGGTGGTTTTGCAAAGGAAGCACTGCCAGCACCTGTGTTAGGGAAAAGGCCAAAATGTCTTTAAAAATTTCAGAATTTTAAGGTTAATTGTGTAATGTGAATATTGATTTTATTCTATAAATTAAAAAATGATTTTGCTTCTGAAACAACTTAATACCTGCTCTCTGAACTGTGATGCCTCTGTGCTTCTGGAGGACCCTGCAAGAATATGGGGGTTGAATCTTAGGTAAAGGAGGGGTCTGGTTCTTGGTCATCATCTCTTGGTATTGACATTTGCAAAGACTGCTACATTTTCATCTGGTCTTTGCTCAGTTGCTGTTATTCCCATTTTTTCTGCATGAAAGGCTATTAAATTAATAGCTTTTAATTAATATTAACTGCCAGGCGCATACCGTTCTTGGTGACTGAAGAAACTGCACTTTGCTGCTTCTGTGAAGCACAGTACCATGCATAGGGATGCGTGAGACTGTATTCGAAGGGGTTTATACAAGAAACAAAACACACATTCAAATTAGTGCACTTTGGGGGAAATTTTATTATACAGAGACTAATAACGAAGATATGGGTAAATGTAAGGACACCACAGTGGATGATGCAGATACATGAACTCAGCAGCAGACCCACAACATGAGAGAGAGAAGTGGCCTAAATGACCTAGAAGAACAGACAATTTAGAACTGAGACCTGACTTGGGAGAAATCTTGACCATTCAAGGAATACAGTCAAGCTAAGGTGACTTTTCAGGGTGGATTTTAGAAAAATAACCTGTTGTTATGGTTTGGATATGAGGTGTCCCCAAAAAGCTTCAGAGGAGAAATTTTAATCCAATCAGTGAATTAATCCCTAATGGGATTAACAGAGTGGTAACTAGAGGCAGGCAAGCTGTGGCTGGAGGAGGTGATTAATTGGAGGCGTGGCTATGGGTTTTTTATTTTGTATCTGGAGCCAGAGTCTCTCTCTCTCTGCTTCTTGATCACCACGATGTGAGCTGCTTTCCTCTGCCACCCTCTTCTGCCATGATGTTCAGCCACACCTTGAGCCTCAAAGAAGAGAGCCAGCCTTTTCTGCACTAAGACCTCTGAAACTGTGGGTCCTCAAGTAAACTTTTCCTCCCCTAAAGTTGTGCTGGTCAGATGCTTTAGTCACAATAGAGAAAAAACTGACTAAAACACCACTCTTTTACTCTACCTTGTTTTTGTGGTTCCAATTGGCCAATCCCCACTGGAGCTAGCAAGAAAGGAGCAGAATGGAAAGATGGGGTTAGTGAATCTGCAGGGACGAAGATTTCTGGCAAGAGAACAAATGTATCCGGCCATTTCTTTTTCACTGAATGCAAGGTTTTTTCCTTTTTGTTTGCTTGTTTGTTTTGCTATATTTAACTATTTTTCCTGGAAAAAATTATCATTTGTCTCTTTTTAGATTCTTTTTTTATTATTATTAGTTGTTCAAAACATTACATAGCTCTTGACATATCATATTTCATACATTTGATTCAAGTGGGTTATGAACTCCCATTTTTCCCCGTATACAGATTGCAGAATCACATGGGTTACACATCCACATTTTCACATACTGCCATACTAGTGTCTGTTGTATTCTGCTGCCTTTCCTATCCTCTACTATCCCCCTCCCC
>NW_026009824.1:0-3237 GCF_001458135.2 Marmota marmota marmota
TATGTGCCATAACATTGTTAACATCAAAAAAGATATTTGTGTTTTTTTACCAGACATTGTTCCTGGGATCGGAATATATTTATGAATAAAACAGATGTCGTCCCTGCTGTCCTGTAGCTTATGTGGTTCAAAAGAGGCATTTGGGGGGGCTGGGGTTGTGGCTCAGCAGTAGAGCGCTCGCCTAGCATGTATGAGACACTGAGTTCAACCCTCAGCACAACATAAAAAGATAGAGGCATTTGGTATGTTAGACAAAGCCCAGACTTTAGTTCAAGTCCTGTTACTTAAATACATTTAGTTATTTAATTATAGAGAATATATTATGCTTCTTTGTTATACATATTGTCCAATATTTATTTTTTAGTTGTAGTTGGACACAATACCTTTATTTTATTTTATTTATTTATTTTTATGTGGTGCTGAGGATCGAACCCAGGGCCTCTCACATGCTTGCTAGGAGAGCGTTGTATCGCTGAGCCACAACCTCAGCCCTGTCCAATTCTTTTACATAAAATATTTTGGCATAAAAACAGAATGTTTTTCAGAGAACGAAAAGGCACTGGAAGCTTTATCATTTTGTTTTCTTGCCTTCCAAGGGAGTTACCTTCAGAATTACAAGGAATTTTTGATAAAGAAGAGGTGGATGTTAAAGTTGAAGATAAGAAAAGTGAACTTTGTCTGTCTACAAAGCCTGTGTTCCAACCCTTCTCAGGACAGGGTCACAGACTGGGAAGGTAAGTGTGTCTATTATCTGCCTTTGCCATAAGCAGAGGCTTGACTAATATTGATTTTGACATTATTTTACACATGTAGACACATGTATATAGATTACCATTTCTCCTACTAGAAATGAGTTTTTTATGTGAGTTTTTATGGAGATTCCTAAGTCACATTTACTTTAGTGATATTAAAATAGGCTGGCACTAATCACAGAGACTTTTCCTAGTTTTATCAGGTCAAAAGAGCCTGGCCTATTTAGGACAAAATTGTATAAATCATTTACTCTCCCTTTTACCACCAAGCTTTGCCATTAGTGCTACAGAGTACCTATGCTAACTTTTCAATATTACAGTTCTATTTTTTCCCCAGTACTGAAAAAGAAAATTTAAAGAAAAGAAAGCTAGGCACAATAGCACTCACTTATAATCCCAGCTACTCAGGAGACTAAGGCAAGGGAATCAGAAGTTCAAGGGCAGCTTGGGCAATTTAGCAAGACCCTGTCTCACAATAAAAAGGGTTGGGGATATAACTTAGTAGTGGAGTGCACCTGTGTTCAATCCATAGTGCTGCCCAAAAAAAGAAAAAAGAAAAAGTCTGATAACGTTAATATTGACGTCAGAGCCTTTAATTATTTCAGTTTTCCATTTTTATCATATCTAACTATGCCTTATGATGGAATTACTACAGTTAAATATGGGATCACTTTGGTTTTTATGAATTCTCATATTTTAATTATCAAGGTTGGTAAAATGCACTCTGGGCGCGCTGGCTCACGCCTATAATCCCAGCAGTTTGGGAGGCTGAGTAAAGAGAATCGTGAGTTCAAAGCCAGCCCCAGCAAGTTAGTGAATGTATCTCAGAATAAAAAATAAAAAGTGCTGGAAATGTAGCTTACTGGTAAAGCACCCCTGGGGTCAGTCCTACCAAACAAAACAAAAATGGTAAAGTGCATACATATTCATTCATACATAGAAAAATATCTAGATGTGTCTTTCAAAATACTCTGTTTCCTTTTCCTTTATAACCCAAGAACTATATCTATAGAGAACTTGTAATTTCTTTTACAAATTTATCCTAGGCAGTAGGTAAAGCTAAAGTCTATAGATACATCAACCCTGTAAAATTACCTATACTGTAAAGCACTATTCAAATAATACTAGCAGCAGTTTATTTATATAGCACTCTTTTTTTTATTTTTTTTTTATAATTTTTTTTTTTTAAATTTATTTATTTTTTTAGTTTTCGGCGGACACAACATCTTTGTTTGTATGTGGTGCTGAGGCTCGAACCCGGGCCGCACGCATGCCAGGCGAGCACGCTACCGCTTGAGCCACATCCCCAGCCCCTTATATAGCACTCTTTAAGCTTACATATTAATTAAATATTCATAATTTCATTAGATTCTTAGAATCATTATATATTATGGTCATAATTAGTATATGTTTATGTTGTTATTAGGGAAATAGTTAATGACTTATAGTTAAAGTCTTTCTAAAAGTAAAGTTTTTATAGTAATGAAAAACTTGTGTCTGACTTTGTTGTCTGGATTTTCTTAGTGCCACACCAAAAATTGTTTCTAAAGCAAAGAGTATTGAAGTTGAAAATAAAAATAATTTGTCTACTGTTTCACTGAACAACTTGGAGCCCATCACTAATATACAGATCTGGTTAGCCAATGGGAAAAGGATTGTCCAGAAATTCAATACATCTCATAGGTGAGTCTTCCGGGTCAGTATTTGCCTGATTTTTTTTTTTTCCAAATTTAAATTTCATTTCTTTTAAGATTAGTCAACAGTAATTTTTAAGAACTAATGAAGGGTTTTTGTTGTTGTTGTTGTTGTTGTTTTTTGCAGTTGGACACAGTACTTTTATTTTATTTACTTATTTTTATGTGGTATTGAGGATCAATCCCAGGGCCTTGCACATGCTAGGCGAGCACTCTACCACTGAGCCACAATCCCAGCCCCCTAATGAAGGATTTTAATGAATAGTCTTCCAAATTTAATATGTCAAGACAAAGGAAACTGTTGGACATTAATAAAATACTTTTAATTTGTTTTAAGAATTTTCATGGGCTGGAGATGTGGCTCAAGCGGTAGCGCGCTCGCCTGGCATGCATGCGGCCTGGGTTCGATCCTCAGCACCACATACAAACAAAGATGTTGTGTCCACCAAAAACTAAAAAATAAATATTAAAAAAAATTCTCTCTCTCTCTCTAAAAAAAAAAAAAGAATTTTCATGCTGGTCATTTGATTAGTTTCCTGTTTTAAAGGCATTATTTTTAATGTGTTTTAAAATCAGTCATAAGCGTCATTTGCAAACCAGGAATGGTAGCATATACCTAAAGTCCCAGCTACTCTGGAGGCCAAGACAGAGGATCACTTGAGCCCAGGAATTTAAGAGTAGCCTGGGAAGCATAGTGGATCCCATCTCAAAAAAAGAAAGAAAGAAAACAATAAGCATTATGTATATATTTTCCTGTTAATTGTAGTAAAAGAATGCAAATAAGAAAAGTA
>NW_026009825.1:0-3236 GCF_001458135.2 Marmota marmota marmota
ACCACAAGTTAATCTTGGGTAAAATTTTACCCAGGTGATTAATTTTACCCAGGTGATTTTGAAATGTTCTGTAAACTAAAAATTGGGAATTAAAGATCGAATGTGGCTCCCCAGGAGAGAGGTCTTGGGGAACAGCCCAAGCGCAAGGAAAGTCATATAGAAACAGCATAAAGACACAGTAGTATACAGCAGAAGACATAAAGATACCAAAAATTCTAGGGGCTAAGGTGTAGCTCAGTGATACAGCACATGCTTAGCAAATCCCCAAAGCCACACATACACAAAACAAATTTAAAACAACAGAGAGAGAATAGGTACATTAAAAACTGAGTAGGGCTACTATAATTAAACATTAACTGTGAAGTTGTTACTAGAAGGTCAGTAGCTAACCCTAAGGAATAGGAATGGGGGTGGGAGGGCGAAAGTATTTTACATGCTCTGTCCTTTTGTAATATTTGACTTGTGTATAATTGTCAGACAGAGGGTGAGGCTCAGTTCTAGGAAACAAGGTTCAGGATTCGGCAGTTGAAAGAAGATCCAAGCATGGTGGGAATATGGTCATCCTTTATTCAGAGATGGCAACAGCCCCCACCTTCAGCTCCATCTTCAGCTTTAGCCCCCAGGCAGTTCCATTTTACCCTCTGAGTCTTTTGCAAAGGTTTTTTTTTTTTTTATATGCAGTTCAAACAGAAGGCACCATGCCAACAGGTTACCTCAGTGGGCTCATGCTCACAAGCAAATGTTTATGACCTTGAGTATGTACGTTGAATCTGATGTCCATGACCTTGGCTACACACTGACCATAACATAGCCAATTCACAGCCCTGGCTGCATACTAAAAACATAATGTAGCCCGCCCGAAGCCTCAGCGAGGGAGCCTAACTATACCCTCTGAGGCTTGCTCCAACAACAATCAACGTGTGAACTATTATATAAAAAGTTTTTAGCTTAATAGATTTCGGTTAAATATGGCAAGCTGAACATGGTAAGATGAACTTATTTCGCGCTAACTCCTTCCTGACTCCTATGAAAATAACAGGAAGAAGGAAGGAGGTCATCAACGCAGAGAGAACAAGCAAGAGGACAGAGCAGAGAGGGAATCCAGAGATAAATACAGCAGCTCCAAAGCAGGCAGCAAAGGAGGCTGTCCCCAACTGGCCGGGCTGACAATATGACCTGGGCTCAAAGGGGCTGGCTGTATCGATAACTAATAAAGCAGTACACGGACATAAGTTTCTAAGGCAGGACAGCTGGGCTCGGCTCAGTAACCCCAAGGTTCAGCTCTATTGCTGGAAGGAGCAAGAGAGAGAACACACCTGAAACCCCCTATTTATTGGGGGGAAAGACATTCAAGAAAGTTCCACCCAAATAAGGCAAGGGATTGGATTTCAGGAGATTGCTTGGTGATGTCTTGTGGTCAGCAGATGGACTGACATCTTGGAAAGCCACACCCATCTCAGGTGCCATGTGGGAACACAGGCAGAGCGAGAGGAAAGGGCACACGTGTGTCTCACAGCCCAAAGAGCACACAAGGACAGGCCAGTCCTCCCATATGCTCAAATGCGCATAGCTCACACTCACAGCCCATGGATGGCTCATGACAGGAAGTGACTTTGAATCCCGCCAATGCCTGGAGATTGTGATTTTGGAGCCTAGGTTGGGGTCTGGGACTCAGTCATTCTTAAAATCTCCCCCAGTGACTTTCATAGATGGCTCAGTGGAAAGACCTTCAAGGAGGCAGTTTAGTACAGCAAAATGCAGGGGGGTTGGAAGTGGCTCTCAGCAGTCACCTAGAGAGCCCTAACAATCCTCCTGGGCCACACCCTGGACCACATAAGTCTAATTTCTAGGGGCAGGACCAAACACGGCTATTTAATAGAGCTCCCCAGGAGATTTCAATGTACAGCCAAGGTTTAAGACCACTGCTCTAGAATCAAAGAATCATGTTTGAACTGTGAGCCTTACAGCAAGTTTCCTGATTCGGCAGAGCTTCCTTTTAATAAGTATGAACATGTATTGGTTCTTCCTCTTTTGAAAGTAAAGAGCAAGAGAGATGTATGAGTGCTTTGGCAATGGAATACTGCCGTTTGGAAGTATTCCATCAAATTGAGAAGAAAACTCTCCACCTGGCTCCCCATGACCTGACCCCACCCTCTCTCTCCAGTCTCATTTCCTACCCTTCTCTCCCCTGGCCCACACCACTCCAACCATACCAGCTGCCTTTCTGTTCCTCAACCTGCCAAGCTGGCTGCTGCCTGAAGACCCTTACACTTGCTGTTCCCGTATCTTCATAGATTCTCTCCATCCTAGCAATCTGTTCTCTGTGCTAATCTCATTCTTCCATGGAAGCATTCCTATTTACCCCTATCTGTCTACCCACATCCATATTCCCTGTGACACACCCTACCCCATTACAGTGCTTTTTTATAGTACTTAGTGCTTCAAATTGCATCATTAATTTGTTTAGATCAATTTGTCTCCTCCACTAGAATATAAACTCCATGAGAATGGGGATTTGGACCCACAGTACCCAGCACAGTGGGTACTAGGTGGCAAGGATATGATGAACAAAACAGGCAAGGTCTGTACCCTTGTGGAGCATCATTTGGCTGGGGCAGAGAAGGGAGAGGGGACAAAAAACAAGCAAAGAAATAAATGGATAGTTGCACGATGTAATAAACCTGGTGAAGAAAAGAAGCAGGGATGTGTCAAAGAGTAAGCAGAAGCCAGAGACAGCCTCTTAGGATGGCTTAGGCAAGATCTCTCTGAGGAAGCTGCAACCTGGTGGATAAGGAGGTCAGCCATGGGGAGGACAGGAAAGAGAGTTCCCCCAAAAGAGGCAGCAGCAAGTGCAAAGGTCCAGGGGTAGGAAAGAGCTTGGCATGGAATAGAAAGGAGGAATAGAAAGGAGTCCAATGTGACCAAAGCAGAAAAAGGGTGGTACAGGAGAAGGTGGAAGAGTTGTGCAGGGACTGGGCCACACAGGCCTTTAAAGGGCTCATCAGTTTGGATTTTAGTCCAAGAGCAGTAGCAAGCCATTGAAGGGTTTGGAACTAAACAAGGATATGACTAACAAATTTTTTAAAAAAATTTTTTAAAGAAAAGATATGGGGGGTAGAGATGTAGCTCAGTTGGTAGAGTGCTTACCTCACATGCACAAGGCCCAGGTTCAATCCCCAGTGCCTATGCGCACTCGCGCGCACACACACACACACACAAAAAAAAAAAAAAAAAAA
>NW_026009826.1:0-3235 GCF_001458135.2 Marmota marmota marmota
ATATATATAGTTTTTGTGAAATATATATATATATTGTTTTTGTGAATTAGAGCTGACAAAAAATTTAAACACCAAGTCATTTCTACTTAAGGCAGTGAACCTAAAAGATTGCTGTTCTACTTTTATGAATGGCTGGAAACCTAGAAGTTGCAATAGAAATTCTCAACCTAAGTTCATAAAAAATATTACTTTTTGTTTGATATACAATGTTATTAATAATTTTATGTTGTGTTAATTATTTTAAGCAGTGCATCACAGTTTTCAGGTAATTGTTTTAGCACTGAGAAACACATGCAGCTCATTTAAGGCAATTCCAAAAGCAATTTTCCTCAGGCTTCTCAAAAAGAGCTCTGAGGCAAAGAACTCTTTAAACTGAGAAGAGCAGAACAATAGCAAATAAAAATGTTCTGAAATGTTTTATACAGGACCACAGCTTGGGCAATGAATTTGTTATTGGCCATCCTTCTTGAATACTGATATATTTTTGAAGGCTTCTCCACGGAAGAACCTCACCTTCAACAGCGATATTTGACATTTAATGGGGTGCTCATGAGTCTCTTCATGAAGTCATTAGACAACTATTTCACAGCACTTAGAGCTGGTAAATAGCATTTAAAAATATCCGGCAGCATACTCTCATTACAGGTCAAATATTAGAATGAATACAGAAACAGCATACACTGTAGGTCTTTACCATTCACAGATAAGTAGCTGTCCATTCAGTCATGGGCCAGAAAGAGTACTGTGGATGTTTTCATTAGTCAGGACACATGCTTTAAACCCTTCCTATAAGCTTTGGTACTGGAACTTAATGTTGGTATGAAGAGAATAGATTTTCTTTCAAGAAAGCCCACCACAGCTGGATCTCTTTTACTGGAATCTAAAATCCATTGTTTCTTATTTCCAATGTGACTGAGGCAGCACAGCTGAATCTTCTTCTACTAAGATAGGCTTAGGAGGGCTGAATATATTCTACTGCAGTGTATAGCCATTGGGTTATCTTCTGGATTCTGTTGTGGTTGAAACTCTACCACATGACATTTTGTATTTGCTTTAAAGTATAAAGGTTAATTGCCATATATTGCTCAAGGGAGAACATCATAAGTGGTGAACCAAGCTGTGCAGAAAACAAACCCAACTGATAACTATGACATACATCATTCTCAGTCCAGACTAGAAACCTAATTCACAGAATAACTCCCAAACAATACCTGTAACTGGATGCCATGATATACAATAGTCTAGAAGCTGCATGATATCATTAACATGCTGTTTGGAAGCAAATTCCAGAATACACAGCCTTGTCATATATTGCTTGACCAACAGTTTCTTTATTCAATCCTATTCTCATAGTCCACTGGCTCAAACTTACTGTAACTGGTATCTGTTGGGGACAGCCAATCAAGTCAAGAGGGCACCTGACAGTTTGCCAGGAGAAGTGGTTTGTAAGGTAATGCCACCAAGCCATTAAGATGATGGGGATTCCTTATTGGCTGACTGCTGTATCTAGATGATGCAAATTGAGTCAAGCTGTGTGTAATCAGTTAGGTATATATACTTCTGCTGTTCTGCAATAAAGTGGCTCTCACTCTCGAGTGCCTGCTCAGTTCCCACTGAGTTTCCCTGCAATAAAGCAGTTCCTGATTCAGCCTTTGAGTTGCTTGTCACCTTTCTGTTATTTTGCACAGCCGTACTGTGGCAAATGGTGTCCCATACGGGGAACTCCAGAATGCTCAGAGGTAAGTGAAAAGGTAAGCTGCCTGTCTCTAGAAATAGATAGGACAGGAGGAAACTTGCTCACCCCTGTGGAACAGATAGAGCAAGAAGATGGATGGCCATTTCAAGAAAACAGAAAATATTGATAGAGTGTGTTTTTATTTCGTTTTATCTAAGTGTGCTGTGTTGTCTTTGTTAAGGAAATATGGGATCAGAAGTTACTAAAAATCTCGAAACACTGGCCAGAACAATTAGAGAGATGAAAGAAATTAAAGGCATAAAAATAGGAAAAGAAGAACTTAAATTATCACTATTTGTGGCAGATATGATTCTATACCTAGAGAACCCAAAAGGGTCTACCAAGAAACTACTAGAGTTAATAAATGAATTCAGCAAAGTGGCAGGATATAAAATCAACACACATAAATCAAAGGCATTTCTGTATATCAGCGACAACACTTCTGAAACAGACATGAGGAAAAACACCCCATTCACAGTATCCTCAAAAAAATAAAATACTTGGGAATGAACCTAACAAATGAGGTTTATAAAATGAAAGATTTATACAATGAAAACTATAGAATCCTAAAGAGTGAAAGAGAAGAAGATCTTAGAAGATGGAAAAATATACCCTGTTCATAGATAGGCAGAACTAACATCATCAAAATGGCGATATTACCAAAAGTTCTCTATAGATTTAATGCAATGCCATTCAAAATCTCAATGGCATTTCTTGTAGAAATAGATAAAGCAATCATGAAATTCATATGGAAAAATAAAAGACCCAGAATAGCAAAAGCAACTCTAAGCAGGAAGTGTGAATCAGGCAGCATAGCAATACCAGATTTCAAACTATACTACAGAGCAATAGTAACAAAAACAGCATGGTACTGGTACCAAAACAGGCGGGTAGACCAATGGTACAGAATAGAGGACACAGAGACTAATCCATAAAGTTACAACTATCTTATAATGTGATAAAGGGGCTAAACACATGCAATGGAGGAAGGATAACATCTTCAACAAATGGTGCTGGGAAAACTGGAAATCTATATGCAACAAAATGAAACTGAATCCCCTTCTCCCACTATGCACAAAAGTTAACTCAAAATGGATCAAGGAGCTTGAAATCAAATCAGAGACTCTGCATCTGATTGAAAAAATGTTGGCTCCGATCTACATTTTGTGGGGTCGGGCTCCAAATTCTTTAATAGGACACCCATAGCATTAAAGTTAATAACAAGAATCAACAAATGGGACTTACTTAAACTAGAAAGTTTTTTCTCAGCAAAAGAAACAATAAGAGAGGTAAATAGGGAGCCTACATCATGGGAACAAATTTTAACTCCTCACACTTCAGATAGAGCCCTAATATCAGGAGTATACAAAGAACTAAAAAAATTAAACAATAAGATAGCAAATAACCCAATCAACAAATGGGCCAAGGACCTGAACAGTCACTTCTCAGAGGAGGACATACAATCAATAAACAAGTACATGAAAAAATGCTCTCCATCTC
>NW_026009827.1:0-3235 GCF_001458135.2 Marmota marmota marmota
TGAGTGAAAGAAATTTTGACATAATTGTAGACAAGAACTATTCAGAATTAATGACAGATGCCAAACCAAAGATCAAGAAAACTCACAGAACACCAATTAGAATATGTGCCAGAAACACTAGCAGTATCCTGTTCAAGCTGAAGAAAAACAAACGCAAAGAGAACAACTTGAAAGAAGGCACAGGAGGTACGCCCATTACTTATACAGGAACAAGAATAAGAATCATAGCAGAACTGGGGATATGGCTCAGGGGTAGAGTGTTTGCCTGGCAAATGTGAGGCCCTGGGTTTGATCCCCAGCACTGGGAGAAAAAAAAGAAAACAGCAGGATTCTAATCAAAAATCATATGAGGAGTGTGGAGTAAAATATTTAGTGTTGAAAGAAAAAAATCTATCAATCCAGAATTCAATACTCAGTGGTATAATTGTTTAAAAGGGAAGGAAAAACAAAGACTTTCTCAGACAAAACTGAAGTAATTTGTCACCAGAAGATTTATTCTAAAAGTAAATATTTATTTTTGTTAAATAAATATTAAACTTTATTAAATTAATATAATATTAATTAAATATTTTCTTCAGGTAGAAGGAAAATGATATAGGTCAGGAACTTCAGTCTATAAAAATAAGAGTATTGGAGAACAAATGAGTGAAAGTAAAATAAAATCTTTTATTATTATTATTTAATGATTTAAAACATAACTTTGATGTAATAGGAGGGACAATGTATTGAATAATTTTAGCACATGGATAAGTGAAATGAATGACAGCATTCAAGAGAAAGGAGAGAGGATATGGGGTGTACTCTATTAGAAGGTATTAGCATTACATGTAATTGAGAATAGCATTATTTGAAGGTCGACTTGAATTGGTAAAAAACTATATTTTAGCTCTAGGGAAACTGCTATTTTTTTAAATAACAATAATTGTTACACCAAGAGAATAGATTAAATATAATCATATAAGTGCTCAGTTAAAACTAGAGAAGGCAGAAAAAGATACTTTTGTCAATGAATAAATGTGGTTACAAATACATTTGAAATTAGTACACACTATTAATTCTAATCTATCAATAATCACTATAAATGTGAATGGTTCCAACATGGCAACTAAAATACAGAGATTATTAATGTAGATAAAAAGACAAGACCCAGATATAACTTTCTACAACAAATCTCCTTTAAAGAGTCCATAAATAAAAAATAATGGGATGGAGAAAGATGTATGAGGCTAATACTAAACAAAAGAAAGTTGGAGTAGCTCTATTAGCTCTATAAAAACTTCATGAAAGTAAAGCTCAAAGCAAGAAAAATATCAGTGATAAAAATGATACTACACAAAAATAGAAGAATCAGTTATTCAAGATTGTATAACAATTCTAAATATATTTACCTAATATGAAAGCATGACTAAGCATGACTTTGATTTTCTGCTTTTTTCTTTGTTGTTAAAACTGATATATATATTTTACATCATATATATATTATATTATATATTATATATATTTTAGTTATTGATGGGCCTTTATTTTATTTATTTATTTTTATGTGGTGCTGAGAATGGAACCCAGTGCCTCATACATGCTAGCCAAGCACTCTACCAGTGAATCACAACCCCAGCCCTCAATTATTTCTTATTGCATTTGTTTACACTATTATTCAGTCCCATAACTATAACAAACATACATGTTTATACCTTCTTCTGTCTCCTTTTTTGTACTGTGAACACATCTTACTTCTACATACATTATTGACACACAGTTCTTCTATATTTCTTTTTATAGTCATTTATATTATAGAATGATTAGAGTAAAAATGTGCATTATACTTATCTTCACCTTAATTATATCTGCAGTAGTTCTTAGTTTTTTCTTTATTTCTATATCCAAATTATTTTCTGTAGATACTTATGCTTAGAGAAGTGGCAATAAAATTGTTATTACTATGAGTTCATCCTTTATCCATTTGGGGCCTATAATAAAGTTTTTTCACTTTTATTTGACATGTGAAAGTATATTTCTCCTTTTCAATTTTTATTTTCAGTTAACACATAATCTCTATGTATTTATGGGGTACAGTAGGATAACTTGATATGTATATAATATTTTCTTTTATTTTTAAGGGATTTTCACTTGATAAAGAATTTGAGTTGCTATGATTTACTTTGATTACTTTAAATATGTTATTTCATTGTCTTCTTAGTTTCATATTGTCTGATAAGATATATACATTATTTTCTTTCTTCTTTTCTATAAAATGTGTCTTATTTTTCTCTGACTGCCTTCAAAATCTTCCCCTAATCACAAGTTTAAGCAGTTTGAGGATGATGTTTCTAAATTTGTTCTTTATTATCTTGCTCAAGGTTCTCTGAACTTTTAGATTATAATAATTAATTTTAGAAATTTCTACGCTCTTATTTCTTCAAATATTTCTTCTTCCCTGTTTTAATACTTGGCTATGGTATATGACTCAAATGTTAGACTGATATTGTTCTACAGCTCTAGGATGCTTCATTCTTTTTTTTTTTTTTCCTATTATTGTCTTCCTTTTGTGTATCAATTTGAGTAATTTCTTTTGACTTACATTTTAATTCATTGATTCTTTTCTCAACAACATCATCTATCTAAAGATCTATTAAATGCATTCTTCATTTGTATTATCAAGTTTTCATGTTCAGCATTTTAATTTGATTGTTTTTTATGATTTCCATCTTTTTGCTGAAATTCCATATCTATTCATTCAAATTGTCCACATTTTTCACTAGAACTTTTGGTAGATTTAATCACAGTTATTTTTAAATCTCTGTTTTGTAATCCCAACATCTGGTTCATCTCTGAAGCTGGTTCTGTGCTACTATCGAAAGCCATGTGTAGCATATGCAAATGAGGACATCTGGACACGTTTCAACATGTAGGAGTAATGACATCCAAGAACTAGAATGAATGATCACAGAGGACGTAGTGTGAAATGATGCTAATGTAAGACTAGACTTCATGATGTTCCATAACTTTCCTAGAAATATAATGGTCATAAGGAAGAAAGAAAACCAAAGGAAAAAATTGAATTAATTATGTTTTAAAAGGATGGTAACGGTGTACAACCAGAGATATGAAAAATTGTGCTCTATATGTGTAATAGAAATTGTAATGCATTCTGTTGTGATATATAACAAATTAAAAATTTTTTAAAAGATGGTAATCAGTTTAACCAGAATTAGAATTAATATTATTTTCTGGGTTT
>NW_026009828.1:0-3235 GCF_001458135.2 Marmota marmota marmota
CAAAAAAAAAAAAAAAAAGACAAATTCTAGATAAAACATAATTGTTGAGATATAATTTTTAAAATTTAAAATATAAGTATTAAAATGTAATTATGGAAACTTAAACCTCAGTGAATGAATTAAATGATAAATTAGACACAGCTGAGTGAATAGCTGAGTAATACATAATATACATTAAATAAGTATTCAGATTAGAGCACAGAGACAAAGAGATGGAAATTAAGAAAAGGGAAGACAAAGTGAGGTCTAATATAGGTCTAATTTTAAGTTCCCAAAAGAACACACAGAATGAATATAATAGTTGTGAATTTCCTGACTTGATTAGAAAGATGAATCTAAAAATCCACAGATCCTAGAAGCAAATGCATTAGAAACAGAATAGATAAGATGAAATTGATAGGAGGTAAAGTATCAATTCTAATTATTCCATCTAAAAGGCATGCTTTCAAATTCACAATAGGTTACTGAACCAGCCTAGGTGTCCTGTCAACAGATGAATGGATAAAGAAAATATGGTAAATAGATACAATGGAGTTTTACTCAGCTAAAAAGAAGAATGAAGTTATGTCACTTGCAGGAAAATGGATGGAACTGGAAAAAACATGTTAAGTGAAACAAGCCAGTCTCAGAAAGTCCAGTCATTATGTTTTATCTGTGGAAGCTAGAGAGAAAAAAGGAAAAACAAAACAAAACAACCCTTCCTCAAAAAAAGGGGAGGAGGATGGATTTCATAAAAATAGAAGGCAAATCAGCAAAGTAGAAGAATAGGGTTAGTGGGAGGGAGAAGAGGAGGAAAAGGTGAGGTACTGGGGGAATGAAATTGACCAAGTTATGTATGTTATGTGCAGGTATGAATATATCAAAATGAACCCTGTTATAATGTATAATTATAATGTGCCAATAAAAAATTAAAAATAAAGGGAATATTCCCTATATGACTTGCCTTTTTCCCCTGGGGCTTATTTTCCAACTGAAGCCTACCTATTGGCTTTAAACTAAAACTTCTTCAGTGTGCTGGATTATGAAAAAAAATATACATATGTTTAAATGACTTAAAATTTAAATGATCAAGGACATACTGTATGATTTTTTTAACAAATTAATCTCAACTTCTTAAATCTACTAATAGTGCAAATGACAAAACATGACACTCGTGCATTAGTTATGAATGTCTAGGGAACTGGTGCATACTATAGCTTGTAGTTGTGAAGTAAAGGTATTACTTTATATCATACCAATGTCATTTATCGTTGTTAGTTGTAATTTCATAATGACATCCATATATTCTTTTCATAATGAAATCTTTTGGTACTAATGACAGTATTAGGAGGCAAAACAATATATGCTACAAAGGGGGAAAAAGGATGAAAATATAATGCAGAGAGAGAAGAAAAAAAGGTATAGTTTAAAACAGGGTGACATGAAGAAATCACTGACATGATTCTTAACCAATGACTAGAAAGGTGCAGAAGAAAGCTATAAGGGTGTCTGGCAGAAGAGTGTTCCAGATCTAGGAAAACATCTGTGAAGGTCCTCAGTTGGAAATACGCCTAAAATACTCAAGTAATAGTAAGGAAGTTTGATACCTGGGAAGAGAGCGGTAGTTTGAGTAGAATGGGATAAGATGGTCTGACATAAAACTGAAAGAACTGAAGTTTTACTGAATCAAATAGGAAGCCACTTGAAGACTGAGAACTGTCTCCTGGATTGCAGTGTGGTGGTCACTGATAACCTCAAGAAGAGTGACTTTTTTTTCGTGATGGCAAAATATTTTGCTGAGTCAAATGGAAACCAGAGGATTATTGTGATCTGATTTAGATCAAAAAGAAAAAACAGACCCTGATTATTCTGTGTTATTTTTTGTTTTCTTTTTGTTACTGGGGATTGAACCCAGGGATGCTTAACCACTGAGCCACATCCCCATCTTTTTTATTTTGAGACAGGGTCTTGCTAAGTTGTTTAGGCTGGCTTTGAACTTGTAATCCTCCTGCCTCAGCCTCCTGAGTCACTGGGATTATAGGTGTGTGCCATTGTGTCCAACTCTCTGCTCTTGTCTTGACAACAGATTGTAGGTTTGGTGAAGTAAGGGCAGAAGCAGAGAGATAAGTCAGAAGCCTATTACAATAGTCTAGGTGAGCAATGATGTGGCTTGCACTGGGGAAGAGGTAGTAGAGATGATGAGGAGTGGTCAAAGGCATTTCTTGATATATACAGAGGATACATGACAAAGAGAAATGATTCCAAAGTCTCTGGCATGAACAAGTAAAAATAAAGATACAGTTGCCATTTACTGATATAGGATGAGAGGAAGAAACAGGTTTTGAAGGGAAAGTCAGGAAGAATTAGTTTTAGGCATATCAAGTGTGAATGCCAAGCAGAGATAGTGAACTGGCAGGTGACTATATGATGATTCTGGAGTTCAGATAAAGGATTGGAACTGGATATAAAAATTTTGCAATTAAGAACATATGGTATTCTAAGTCATTAGATTGGATGAGATAATCAATCAAATGCAAGGACTAAACCCTGGGGCCCTCCAACATTTAAGAGTGGAGAGATGAAGAGGAACCAGAAATGAAGACTAAAAATAAGAGGTCAACAAAATTTCAGGGAAACAGGGCTGGGGTTGTGGCTCAGTGGTAGAGTGCATGCCTAGCACATGTGAGACGCTGGGTTGGATAGTCAGCACCACATAAAAATAAATAAATAAATTAAAGATATTGTGACCGACTACAACTAAAAAATAAAAAATAAAAAATTCAGGGAAACCAGGAGAATGTGATCCTCTGAAAAAATAATTTCAAGGAAGAAGGAATAAAATAAGTCAAATAGAATGAAGACAGAACTTCCATTGGATTGCAGTGCAGTGGTCACTGGTTACCTCAAGAGTTATCCATTCTTTCCATTGGTGAGGGCAAAAACCTGCTGAAGTAAGTTCAAGACAGAAGAGAGGGAGTGCATTCTGCAGCACAGTGACAACTCTCTCAAGGGTATATGGCTATCGAAAACCAGTTTCACCTTTATCTCCTTTCTCCTCAAAAATCTCCCCTAAAATTACAATAAAAAATGAGAGTTATTAAATAACAAGGATAAAGAATGAAAATGAAGACAATAAAATATGAGACTTTTGTGGGGCTGGGATTTTGGTTCAGAGATAGAGCACTTGCCTACCATGCATGAGGCAACGGGTTCAATCCTCAGCACCACATAGAGGTAGAATAAGGATATTGTGTCC
>NW_026009829.1:0-3235 GCF_001458135.2 Marmota marmota marmota
GTATCTAACTTTGTCATAGCTACTGGCAGGAAAAGACACACAGTTGCTCTTTATCTCATCTTCTATATTCTAGAGATGTCCAAGGAGAAACCATGATGTCAAATATCCTTATAAACAGACTAACCAGATCTTCACTTAGTATTTGTTAATGGGAACATCATCATTGAAATTGTTTTAGTGGAATATGTCCAGTTTGCTTATGGTAAATAAATGGGAATATATTTATATAATTGGTATGACCAACTGAAAAATATCAGAATATATTCTATATTTGCATAAGTATAAAATAGAGATGTTTAATGAGTTAAAGAACTCTCCTTGTGTAGGTTATATTCTATGTGTATTCTTTAAAGTCCTCACACTTTAAATCTAAGCCAAGACTTACCTTAGTGCTCCAAAGAAGGAGGCTGACCTTCCCAGACTTCTGCATGCTTTCACTGTGATTCACAATTTGGTATATTCTTTTAATTTTTAGCAAGGTGTGACACTGGAAAAAAAACTCACTTTCATGAAAAAGATTTTAAAATATGATCCTTGCAGTATTTCATACATATTTTGAAAGAGATCTTCTTTCTTTTGTTCAGAGAAATGATTAATGTTTGTATTCAAGCCATTGTGGTACACAAATGGGAAGACATTTGCTATATGGTAATAATATATAGCAGAATGGCAACTGCTTGCTAGTGTGACCTTAGGTATCTTTAAAATCTTTCAACTTTCTAAAAAAAGTTATCTTCCATTTACTGAACCCTTACAGAGTCTTGACATAAACCATCATTTGTCAACATATTTCATTCATTTATTATAACAAAAACCACAGTCATGCATTACTATCTTCTTTTGATGGGTGAGAAAACTGAGGCTCAGAGAGGCTAACAAACTATTATTTGGAAGTACCATTGTTAACAAATGAGAGTTCCTCTAAGCTTTCTTTCCAAAATACTTTTGCCCAGGGTAACTCAAAATGTTTAAAAACAATGTTTGTATTTCATAAACACATTGAGATATTTTAGCATATTTAGATAAAAAGTATACAAAATTATATATTACTCCTTTAAATGTAGAGAGCTAGGTGATTTGTTTTGTAGTTCTGGGTATCAAACTCAGGCTTCATGCCTTTTAGGTAAGCACTCTACCAGTGAGCAACACCTGGCTCCAGATTTTGTTAATTTTAATGCTGTAACTGGAATACAAATGTTTCAAAAAAAAAATCATATGGAAGCACTTTGGTAAAAGCAACAGGGATTTTTCAATAGATGAAGCAACAAGGTTCCTGTGTGTATTAGTTCAATTCCCATAAGATGAAAATATTTAATTTGATCTGATTAGAAAACACAAAAACTATGCTTTTTAAATGTTGTCCTCCATGGCCTCATGAAGGGACATTATCTAATACCATGGAAAATTTTCTCATCATTAAAGTATAATTTTTAAAATAAAAAATCATGATACCTATGAAAACATAAAATTAAAATATCAAGTGTCTTATTCAACTCGTTAATTAATGAAGAACAAGTAAGATATTATAGCAACCTCAAAGAACATGTGAATAAACAGGTATTTATAATGTTGGGATAGGGTTGCTGATTTAGAAACAAAACTGGTTAATGAACAAAAAGGCCATACAATGTAACATTTATGGTTATGTGTTTCTCTGGTAAGCAATTATTTGTATTTCTATCAGGATGAAGTCTACAAGTCAGGCTGGGGTGCAGCTAAGTGGCAGTTTGGCTTCCTGGAAAGCACAAGGCCCTGGGTTTCAATCACACCACTATATAATAAAAGCAAACAAGACGACAATAAATGATAAGTTAATCACACCTCTGCAGAGGTGTAAAATATCTCAGAATATGGGAAAGTCAAGCAGGACACTGCAATTAAAACACATCTTTAATCTCTGAATTATCATTAGCTGAAAAAAAGTAAAGAATAAAAATTTAAAAAATGAAGATATTCTGAAATTCAGATGAGGAGTAGCAAAATAAAGACAGACCACAATGTAATATAATACTGTTGAAAATAATAAACTGGAAAAATTGTTAAAAACTCTCTTTTTGGAAAGTTGCTCTATGTGCAAACTTTTCTGTATTTAATATAAATCATTAAAATAAATTATGCTAAGAATCTTACAGAATAATTTATTTAACTAAAAATATTTACAGGCAAAAAACCCTACATTTTCTTTAAGAAAAGAGATGAGTAAATGAATACTGAAAAATCCAGACAGTTTTTTGGGGGGACAAACAATTTAAAATCATTAAATCATTTTGAAATCTCTGATCCCTCATTGTGTGTAGATTATTATCCTCTGAGTTGTATATCTGTATTTGATCTTCAATGAAATGTACTTATATGTAAGTCACAAGAACTGAAAAGTTTTCAACAATAAATGTAAATGAAAATAGAGAAAAAGTTTAAGTGGGAATTATCAAGAATATTATAGTGTCAAATCTCAAAAAAATCACTTTAAGAAAGACCACTTAGAAATTTTTGGCTTTGAGATGGTGTGAAGATTATAACACTCAAATTTGCTAGCATATTAAGGATCACTGAAACATTTTCTATCATTTGGGCTAAATCTTTATTGCACCCTTTCCAAATTATTGATGATATTTATTTTCCAAATCTAAATAATCAATCTTCAATATGACAAATATTTCAATATTTAGAGGGAGTATTCATATTATCATGACTTACCTTATTTTTTTTCTTTTTGGTGATTGTACAAAATATCCAGAATGTTTATTTTCTATTCATATGATTACACTAATGTCAAATGTGCTCCTCTTTATCTCACTATTCAAAGAATGATGAAACCACTTCTTAGAAAAGTTGGAGCTTTTAAAATTATAAAGAATATGTTTTCAATTCAATGAAAATTGAGAGAAAAGGGAAATTGCATGGTAATGGAGGGAGATCCTCATTGTTATACAAAATTACATATAAGAGGTTGTGAGGGGAATGGGAAAATAAATAAGGAGAGAAATGAATTACAGTAGATGGGGTAGAGAGAGAAGATGGGAGGGGAGGGGAGGGGAGATAGTAGAGGATAGGAAAGGTAGCAGAATACAACAGTTACTAATAGGGCATTATGTAAAAATGTAGATGTGTAACCGACATGATTCTGCAATCTGTATTTGGGGTAAAATTGGGAGTTCAAAACCCACCTGAATCAAATGTATGAAATATGATATGTCAAGAGCTTTGTAATGTTTTGAACAACCAATAAAAAAAA
>NW_026009830.1:0-3235 GCF_001458135.2 Marmota marmota marmota
GGTGGATTGGGGGGGATAAAAGGCTTAAGGATGTAGCCCAGTGGTAGAGCAACCTTCTAGGTTCAATCTCCAGTAACCACACACTTACATACCTATAGCCCCTCACCCCAGAAAAAAATCAGAAAGTACCAGATGCTGATAATCATCAGAGTGAGATCCTAGGAAGAAAGTAGCTTCATTGGAATCGAGATAAAATTTGTTGGAAGGAGACCAAAAAGCTTTAAGAGGGAGGTCTTTACTATGTACCTTATATTCTTTTTGAATTCTGACTCATGAATGATTCTACAAAAAAAAAAAAATTATATATATATATATATATATATCTCACCAGGACTCCTGCCCTGCAGGCAGAGCCAAGTGTAAATTGGAAAAGAGAGAGGGGAAAATGTGAAGATTTGGCTGTAAGACAGGAAGGTTTTATTAAAAAGGATTTAAAAAGTCCAGGCTGATGGCCCTCCTCCTTTCCTACTGATTGCAAGAAATACAGTATTCCAGTCTGTGCTAAGCACAATTATAAAAGTATACCCACAGTTGAAAATATTTTAAATGCCTCAGAGAAATATCTGGCCTTTCCTACTGTTTTGGATTATAGAGGTCACTATCCTCCTCCTTTAGTAACCAAGAGTGTATCCTAAACCATAAACTAGCTAGCCTTGAAAAATTCTCCCAGATATGCACACAAAAATGCACACTCCTGGGTGCAGTGGCACAGGCCTGCAATCCCAGTGACTTGGGAGGGTGAGGCAGGAGGATTGCAAGTTCAAGGCCAGCCTCTACAATTTAGCAAGACTTTATCTCAAAAAATATAAGGGACTAGGGGTGTAGGTCAATGGTAGAGGACCCTGGTTTCAATCCCTAGTATTGATGGTAATAATAATAAAATAATAAAAAATAAATGCACACACCCCTTATTGAGAGTAAACTATTATGGGCCCATGGAGAGAGAAAAGATTTCAGAAAGTAACTGCTCCACTACATTGTAGAAAATACTGAAACCTCTGGAGCCTTGATGACTTGAAGCCTGGACTAGCTAGAAGCAGCGGCACACATAAGTAATCCCAAATATTCGGGAGGCTTAGCAGTAGGATCACAAACTCTAGGCCAGCCTGAGCAACTTAGTTAGACTCTGTCTCAAAATAAAATAAAAGGGTGGGGCCTAGTGGCACACATCTGTGATACCAGCAACTCAGATGGCTGAGGCAGGAGGACTGCAAGTTCGAAAGAGACCCTCTCTCAAAATAAAAATAAAAAGAACTGGGGATGTAACTCAGTGGTAAAGCTCTCCTGGGTTCAATCCTCACTACCAAAAAATATTAAAATTCAGTTAAACGGTAGTGTGTGTGATGCCCTGAGTTCAATCCCCAACTGATTGATTTTTTTTTTCAATCTGAAAAAAAAAAAAGTAAAAGACATATACTGGACTAAAACTTAGACCTTATGACTCTTAGCTGTTCCTTGCATCTATTTGGATTTTACTTCCAAAGCCCACTAAGAATACTGAATTTACTTGTTCTTGACACTAGGCCAAGACATTTGGTACTGCAAGCTAAGGACAGGAGAGCCCCTTGTCTTATACTGGCAGAAGTTGAAGAACAAGAGACAAGGATCTAGATGATTCTAGACCCCCTGGATGGAGTATATAATCCCAGCTACTCAGGCCTTACATCATTTCTCCATCAGACTGTATAGGAAAGGATAGGTCTGTGCACTCTGGCTTGATACTATGTAAAGCTGTAACCAGAAGGACCAGGCACTTGAAGGATTCATTGGCTCTCAATTCCACCTACTACCAAGTACCACCAGTCCTAAACTACAAGCTGAGATTAGTCCCCTATGTGGGATGACCACATTCCCAGAAAGAAGTAGCAAGAAGAAGAAGGATATAAAACTTTGCAAATTCTTGTTCTTAATCTAACAACTTTTTTTTTTTGATACCAGGGATTGAACCTAGGTGTGCTTAACCACTAAGTCACATCCCAGCCTTTTTTAATATTTTATTTAGAGGCAGGGTCTCACTGAGTGGCTTCGGGCCTCTTTAAGTTGCTGAGGCTAACTTTGAACTCATGATCCTCCTGCCTCAGCCTCCCAAGCCTAGAGGCATGCAATTATATTATTATTAAAGGTGTGCAAAACCAGGCCTAATACCTTTTTGTATTTCTACTCTGATTGGAAAATGATGATGATGATTTTTTTGTAATACTGGAGATTAAACCTAGGGGCTCCTACATGCTTGGTAAGTGCTCTGTCACTGACCTGCATCCCCAGCCTTTTTTATTTTATTTTATTTGCCCAGGCTAATGTAGAACTTGCAATCCTCCTGTCTCAGGAGGATTAAATAGATGGATTACAGGTGTGCACCATCTCATTTGGTTCAGACTGACATTTTCAAAAGAACTTTAAAATTCTGTTTTCCTGGTGGGTGTTGTGGCACACACCTGTAATCCAAGCTACTTGGAAAGCTGAGGAAAGAGGATCAAAAGTTTGAGACCAGACTGGGCAACTTAGTGATGAAGTAGGTTAGAATATATAAGGATGGGTATTTTGAAAGGAGACAAACAGGGAAGGAAAGAGGGACTGTATTTGTAAACTAAAAACTCCATGAACACCTCACTTTCACTCCCCAGGCCTGTCTTCCTCAAGGCCTGAATTCTTAAGAGATCCAATAAGTCTCAGAATATTATAAATCCAAATTAGTGTCTATATTCCTTTTTAGTTTATAGAATGTATTTCTAGACTGATTAAAAGAAGCCGAGAGAGATGATGTTTAAAAACCCATGATACAGGGCTGGGGTTGTGGCTCAGTGGTAGAGCGCTTGCCTAGCATGTGTGAGGCACTGGATTTGATTCTCAGCATCGCATATAAATAAATGAATAAAATAAAGGTCCATCAACATCTAAAAAAGATTTTAAAAAATGATACAGTTCAAGATCTATTAACTAGAAAACGTCAGCCTGAAAATTCTAAGAAGACCAAAGCCATCATGACTCACTGTATACTCTCCATGAGCAAAAAAAAAAAAAAACAAAAAAAACGGATCCAGATGCCATGGCACATGCCTAGAATCCCAATGACATGGGAGGCTAAATCAGAAGGATCACAAGTTCAAGACCTGCCTCTGCAATTTAGCGAGACCCTGTCTCAAAATAAAAATTGAAAAATGGTTGGGGATGTAGCTCAGTGGTAAAGCTCCCCTGGGTTCAATCTCCTGTACCAAATGGAGGAGGAGGAGGGGGA
>NW_026009831.1:0-3235 GCF_001458135.2 Marmota marmota marmota
CCTTAAAAGAGCGTACTACAGGGATACTGCCACATCGATGTTCATAGCAGCACAATTCACAATTGCTAAACTGTGGAACCAACCCAGATGCCCTTCAATAGATGAATGGATAAAAAAAAAATGTGGCATTTATACACCATGGAGCATTACGCAGCACTAAAAAATGACAAAATCATGGAATTTGCAGGGAAATGGATGGCACTAGAGCAGATTATGCTTAGTGAAGCTAGCCAATCCCTAAAAAACAAATACCAAATGTCTTCTTTGATATAATGAGAGCAACTAAGAACAGAGCAGGGAGGAAGAGCAGGAAGAAAAGATTAACATTAAACAGAGACATGAGGTGGGAGGGGAAGGGAGAGAAAAGGGAAATTGCATGGTAATGGAGGGAGACCCTCATTGTTATACAAAATTACATATAAGAGGTTGTGAGGGGAATGGGAAAATAAACAAGGAGAGAAATGAATTACAGTAGATGGGGTAGAGAGAGAAGATGGGAGGGGAGGGGAGGGGGGATAGTTGAGGATAGGAAAGGTAGCAGAATACAACAGTTACTAATAGGGCATTATGTAAAAATGTGGATGTGTAACCGACGTGATTCTGCAATCTGTATTTGGGGTAAAATTGGGAGTTCATAACCAACTTGAATCTAATGCATGAAATATGATATGTCAAGAGCTTTGTAATGTTTTGAACAACCAATAAAAAAAAAACAAATGCCTGAGATAAATATCATCTCCAGAAGCAACGGTTTCAACTCCTGGCAGAGGTATGTGTTCCTATTGATGACAGTGACAATAAAATTGGGACTGAGATCAGGAATTGTCACCTGAATGAGAACATTGAGAAAGGATCATTACACTGAGCTTTTAGTTGTCCTCTTATTCAACACTGACTCTCCTGTTACAGCAGAGATCAGATGTTAAAATTACCTTTCCAAGTTGTTTTACCAATACTTCTTATATTCATCCATTAAGTAATCCAGGTGAGCCTGAAGAAAATGAAGCCATTGGAGCAGCACAGGGGCATTTAGGAGCTGAATTGGGAATTCCCATGGGAGAGGATCCTTCAGAAGAAATGAAGAAGAATTCATTACAGGGCTCCATCTGATGGCATCAGAGTGAATACGAAATTGATTACATTCTGTTTGTTAGGAAGAACATAACTTTGAATCCAGATGCCAACAGATTTAACCCTATTATTATGTGTCAAAGGAAGGACTAGAAGAACTTCCTAAAACAGCAGCCAATGGTGAAATTAAAATAACTCCATGGTTTCAAATTATGGTAATATTTTTCTTTAAATGGTGGGAAAATGAAATCATTCAAATCATTTTATTGACAAGAAAATATAGAGAATGTGAATGTGTAGATAAATGATTACCTCCAAAAAAATGTCTATTTAGTGAGTTTAGAATGTTTTTGTCTATTTGTTTTGTGGTATTAGGAACTAAACACAGGGAGCTCTACCACTGAGACAGGGTCTCACTAAGTAGCCCAGGCTAGCCTCAAATTTGCAATCCTCCTGCCTCAGTCTCCTGTCTCTCTAGATAGAATTACAGGTGTGCGCCATTGCATGAGGCTGTTTTAAATTTGCGCCCCCTTACAAGTAAAAAGAATAAGAAAAAAAATTCAAGCCCCCTTTAGGATGACTTTTATATGATACAATGATACTTTACAACAAGAATTTGTGTGGTGCCGGGTGCAGTGGAACATACCTGTAATCCCAGAGGCTAAGAAGCCTGAGATAGGAGGATTTCGAGTTCAAAGCCAGCCTCAGCAACAGCAAGGCACTAAGCAACTCAGAGAGACCCTGTCTCTAAATAAAATACAAAATAGGGCTAGGGATGTGGCTCAGTGGTCAAGTGCCCCTGAGTTCAATCCCAGTACCCCAAAATAATAATAATAATAATAATAATAATAATAATAATAATAATAATAATAAATTGTGTGAAAAGAACAACTGACATAATTTTATATCACACCCTCATACAGCTGTTTGTAAAATGTATGGAACATTATTGTAAAAAGAGAGATAGCAAATAAAATTTAATTTAGCTGGGCATAATGGCAAACAACAGTAATCCCAGTGACTGGGGGGCCAGACTGGGAAACAGCAAGACCCTGTCTCCAAAATAGAATAAAATAAAAGGGGATGGGGGTATATCTTAGAGGTAGAGCATGCCTGGGTTCAATCAATCCCCAACCCCCCCAAAAATAAACCTTAAATTTAACATGACAAAAAAATTAATAAATTTTTGTGTGATAACTAAGGGTTGAAAGTAGGTTTCTGTTTATACATGAACTTCAGCACAGTTCAGATGTTACTCAGAAGAGACTGGTAGAGCCCAAACTTTTGTGTACATTAGGGGATAACATTAACAACCCAATCCAACCCAATTCAACAGGAATCTCAGGAAGCAGCCAGTGGATGCTTAGATTTTCCCTGAAAATTCATAAAGGAAGGGTTCAAATATTATCAATGATACAAACACTCCCCTAATTAGTAGCTTAGACTACATGCCAGTGTCATGAGCAATCTTTCTAAAAAGGGGTGCTAAATTATCCCAAATCATCTAATTTCTATGGGTATGGGGGAAAAAATGGACAGAGTTAAATTCTAGTTAATAGATTATAGTATGCATTTATTTACTACATCTAATCTTGCATTTTAGAAATCCTAATATAAGAATCTTTCGTGGGCTGGGGATGTGGCTCAAGCGGTAGCACGCTCTCCTGGCATGTGTGTGGCCCGGGTTTGATCCTCAGCACCACATACAAACAAAGATGTTGTGTCTGCTGAGAACTAAAAAAGAAATAAATATTTTTAAAAATTCTCTCTCTTTCTCTTTCTTAAAAAAAAAAAAAAGAATCTTTCATTCTTACAGTTATCTCTCAAAGGGGGAAGACTGACAGATGACCGGTATTTTCTCCATCCTCAGTACTGTCATTAATCTCTTGTTCTTCTGAAATAGCTTAAGCACTAATCAAAATCACATTCTAATAGAAAAATCTTTGTTTACCCAAGGAAGTGCGGCTGTGCTACTGTCTGTGATTCCGAGTTATCAATGCTGCATAAGAAATTACCTCCAAGGGGCTGGGGCTGGGGCTCAGTGGTAGCGCGCTTGACTTGCATGTGTGAGGTACTGGGTTCAATTCTCAGCATTGCATATAAATAAATAAAATAAAAAGGTTTATCAACAACTAAAAAAAAAAAAAAAAAAAAAAAAAAAATA
>NW_026009832.1:0-25918 GCF_001458135.2 Marmota marmota marmota
GGAGTAGAGGAGAGCCGATTCACTCAATCATTCATTTAAGTGATAATCTGTTTCTGGTAGATCCCTGTTCTTTCAATGATGGTAATTAAAGGGTCCAGAGCCTGGCATAAAATGTACTTTTAAGTATATAAAACCAGGAGGAGCTTATTGGTTTCTTGCACTTTATAATCCCCTATGGGACTTCCTAAAAGTTGAAGACTTGGCAGGGGTTAAATGTTTTAATGAAATGTGAATAATCCAGAAAGCATAAGCACTGAGTATTGTAATGCATTAAATAATGACTACTGAAATGAACTACGTATTTAATTATCTTATTTTTAGTTGTAAGTGGCAATAATGAAGTTTTGGAATAATGAAAAATAACGTTTTAATTGATTCAAAATTTTCTTGGTTGTAAGCAGATTGGACCTTTTCTGTTATACAGAATAGGAGGGAGCAGGATAGTAACTTGGGGTATGGTATTTATAAGGAACAGAGCATGGTACATCTTGGGGTGAATTCATAGGTTTCAATATACTTTATTACATGTAGTTTCATCAAAATAAAACTTGAGAGGAGGAGATGTATAGTTCAGTGACTTGGCAAAAAAAAATTTAAAAAAATTTAAAATCCCTTTGTTTTAGGGGAAAAAAAGAACACTGTAACTCCCAGATTGTTTTAAACAAACTAAGCCACAGAAAACTAAGCAATTTAGATCATAACAGAGTCAGATAATATGCAGGTGTGACTTTGCTATTAACAGTCATTCACTCTTCTTTTTTCCGAAGGGTACCAGGGATTGAACTCAGGGGCACTTGACCCCTGAGCCATGCCCCCAGCCCTATTTTGTATTTTATTTAGAGACAGGGTCTCACTGAGTGCTTAGCGCTTTTGATTTTGCTGAAGTTGGCTGTGAACTCTCTATCCTCCTGTCTCAGCCTCCTGAGCTGCTAGGATAACAGGCGTGAGTCACAGTGCCCAGCTATTCATTCTTCTTGTTAAAACATTAAAAGTTTAATAGAGGAAGAGGCAAGATTGTCAGTTACTAAGACAAAACATACATGAATTAATAATAATTATGCTCTGAGCCAATATCTTATTAATTTTACAAGTTTTCTTACATTGTTAGAGTAACTATTTACATTTTAACTATGTTTGAGTAGCAATTCTAACTATTTAGAGTAATTGTTTACATTTTGACTATTTTCCATTTAACTATTTACAAATAAAAAAACACATTTTTTTTAAAGAGAGAGTAGAGAGAGAGAATTTTAATATTTATTTATTTTTTTTAGTTATCGGCGGACACAACATCTTTGTTTTGTATGTGGTGCTGAGGATCGAACCCAGGCCGCACGCATGCCAGGCAAGCGCGCTACCGCTTGAGCCACATCCCCAGCCCAAAAAAACATGTTTTAAAAAAACAAGATTTGTGTTTCTTGTTGAGATCTCTTCTTTCCTCAAGCGCCTCCTTGAACCTCGCATCCCTTCTCTAGCAAGAGCTGGAACATAGGTCTTCAATTTATTTTCTCTCACTTTTTCTTTAACCATTTTCAGTTAGGGCTCTGTCCTACCATGTCAGAGTTGTTTTCTACAAAATCACCAACAAATGCTTCCTTACCAGATCCTCTGACCAAGTTCCCAGTCCCTGACCTGAACTTATCTTCTGCATTTGAAAGAGTTTTTAATCTGATTTGCCTTGAGTTGTCCTTCCCCTTCAAGGTCACAGCAATGTCCTTGATCTCCATTTCACTTGACACTCCAAGTCAGTTTCTTTGGTTACTTCCTCTTCATCTCCTTAATCTCTGAAAGTTAGGGTGACCTGAGGTCAGACCTCCAACCCTTATCTTTCCTACGTACCCTAATTCCTTTTGCTGTGACTTAACTATCCTGAATGAGTTCCAAGAATAACAGATAGACAAGTGATGAACAGACACTTTACAATAGAGATGGTGCTTTGAGAGGGCTTACTTATACTTTCATTCAAATTCAGAGGCACAGGACTTTTATTTACCCCCTTTCCTATTCCATTATACCTTCTTTCTTTTCTACAAACAATCTAAGTTCTCTAGGGCATAGAAGATAACAAAATTAGTGTATTCTATATCACTATTTAAAAGTTATCCCACATCATACCCATGACATTCTCAGAAAAACAGTAGTAATACTTCTATCACATGTACCATTACAAAGAAGTTTTAATTTTTTGCATATTCTTCCCCAATTTCCCTCAGTTTAATAGTTGTTCTATATCTGTAATGACTAAGCATGCAGTCACTGTTCATGCAATCACTATTGTCTGTCATGTTCAAACTTTTATCAATTTTAATTCTGTAAATAGGGCTGGGTATGTGGCTCAAGCGGTAGCGCGCTCACCTGACATTCGTGAGGCCTGGGTTCGATCCTCAGCACCACACCCAAATAAAGATGTTGTGTCCACCGAAAACTAAAAAATAAATATTAAAAAATTCTGTAAGTAACTAAATATCTGATGCTCGCCACCCTCCTCACATCAAAACATTTATAGCCATTGTGTTATTTGAACATTGTTCTCTAGAATTTCTCCGGAAGACTCATGAGAACAAAATTCCATGAATTTTTTTCTGAATTCCCTGGATTTCTTCCCTTCCTTTTTGATAGCAATTTGCTCAAATCTTTATTTTAGAAAGTCAGTTTTGTTGGATATTATGTTAGCTCACATTTATTTTCTTATGTTCAGCATATTAAATGTTACTTTTTTGATACAAAGAACTTTTCTGAAAATCTAATAGTAATTTAAGTTTCTACCACATAAGTTTCTTGATATTTTTGTCTTTATTCTCAGATGTTCTTTTATTTATTCTTTTTTTTTCTTTTAAGTTCAATTATTTTAATAGACTTTATGTTGGGCTTGATCAGTCTAGTTCAAGATTCTAGGTACCCAGTGTCTTTTTTCACTATGAATTTACTTTAAAAAAAAAAAAACTCAGGAATATATATATTTTTTTAAACTACAGAGTTTTCTTTTCATTTGTTCCATTTCTTTCCTTTGTTTTTTTTTCTTTAGAAAGTTCCAGTATTTATAGTATATGTTGTTTCTTCTTTGCCTGTCTTCAACAACTATCCTTTTTTTTAAAATTGAATTCTTTTTTATATTCTTATTTCTGTTAATTTAAAAAAAATTCTCTTTGAACATTCTAAATGGGAAAGGCATTTTTTTAATTCTACTTATTTGTGTTTCTTCAGCCCCTGAGTGCCTGTTGCCGAGCTCTCCTTCCAATACAGTTTCACCAGGCAAACCCTTCTCCATTTCAGCTACTGTTGTCAAGTTGACCCAAGTGATTTCTGCTGTTTTCAATTCTGTCAGAGACCTTGTAGCTTCCCTTTGTTTGTTGCTTCATGGGTATGATATATCTTCCAGGTCTTGTGGTTTCTCATGATTTATTCAGCTTCCTAATATTTTGGGGTTCATGGGGATAACTTATCATCTAGTTTTCTTGAAAGTATTACCAATGAGTTTAGTTTGTGCTAATTAACTTTGTTTTATTTTTGTATTGATATTGATAGATTTAACTATTGTAACTACCGTTTTTTAAGAATTCTGCATAATTGATGTTTCATCAAATTTTTAATATATTCGTAAAATTTCTCTAGTTTTACAGCTTGCCACATTGCTACATGCAAAAGTCCTCTTTAGGGATTTAAATCTTCTGAGATGACCAAAATATTCAGGTTATATTTCTGTTACCTAATTCTTAGACTTTTTCTGTTTACTTTTTACTTACTTTCTGACACCTATTTGATTGATTGCTTTTTTTAATTTAGTTTTTTATTTATTTCTTACATACATGACAATAGTGTAGTACATTACATTCATAATTATCCATTCACAGCACAATTTTTTGTAACTCTGTATTTAGAGTATATTCATGCCAAATTATGCCATTATACATGAGCTCTCTTATTTTTTTGCATGACAATTCTTAATGCACCTTTATACCACAATTTATCATATCTCTGTATATAAGGTATGTTGACAACAAATTAACATCTTCATATAAGTATTTTGTATAATGATAACCATCTCCTTCCACTATCTTTCTATTCCCCTTCTCCCTCACTTTCCCTCCCATCCCTATTCCCTATGTAGAGGTAAATTTCCACCCATGCTCTCTCTCCCTATGCCACTTTGAGTAACCCTCCTTATATCAGAGAAAACATTCAGCACTTGTTTTGGGGGTATTGGCTAACTTCACTTAGCATAATCTTCTCTAATGCCATCTTTTGCCTCCAAATGCCATGATCTTATTCTTTTTTAGTGCCGAGTAATATTCCATTGTGTATAAATGCCACACTCTTTTTATCCATTCATCCACTGAAGGACATCTAGATTGGCTCCACAGTTTAGCTATTGTGAATTGTGCTGCTATAAACATTGATGTGGCTGTGTCCCTGTAATATGCTGTTTTTAGGTCCTTTGGGTATAGTCCGAGAAGAGGAATAGCTGGGTCAAATGGTGGTTCCATTCCCAGCTTTCCAAGGAATCTCCATACTGCTTTCCAAATTGGTTGCACTAATTTGCAGTCCCATCAGCATAGTATGAGTGTATGATTGATTGCTTTTTTTTTTTTTCAGTTTTACCTACTCATTTGGAATTATACATTCTCATTTTCTTATTGTAGATGTAATTCTTGGTATGTTGACATATGCTTTTTTTTTTTTCCTACAGTGACTCTTTAATGTATGATTGAGCTGGTCAGGGAAGTGAGGGAAAAGCTGGGCACAGTGGCACATGCCTGTAATCCCAGTGGCTTGGGAGGCTGATGCAGGAGGATCATGGATTCAAAGCCAGTTTCATCACCTTAATGAGGACCTAAGCAACTTAGTGAGACCCTGTCTGAAGATTAGAAATTTAAGAAAAGGCTGGGGTTGTGATTCAGTGGTTAAGTATCCCTGGGTTCAATCCCTATTATCAAAATATAAAAAAAAATAAAAATAAAGATGAAGGAAGACTCAAAAATCCATAAAAAAGGGAACAAACAAAAAAATCAGACCCCTGCATGGAAACACATGCATACATACAAAAACTGCATAATTTTTGCAATTTGGGACTATGAGTTTACTTCTTGACTTTTAAAATTGTGACTCACTGAATAAGCTTTTGATACGTTAGGTTAAGGAAACTGTTAAAAAGATCTCTGAAAAAAATTCATAATGCTAAAATGTGATAGAATACCCATCATAATTCCAAATTCTATTATAGATTGGAGGACAGCTGTTTCATCCTCAACAAAAGGTTTCTAAGACTGTCCTGGCCATCATTTTCAAAGGCAGAAAGGACAAAGAGATGTTGTAGATGGTTTCTTCAAAAATCACCATGGTTCACATTTTATTTCTGGAAACCAGTCTCACGACCAGAGGTGGATATAAGGGGAAATTTGGCTCCTGACAACTCATCTACTGCCCAACAACACTGCACTCTAAGCCAACAGCCTTCAATATGCATCAGGAAGCACACATAGGCATTTTAACAATTTCACGAAAGTGATTGGTAGGAATGAAAATACAGTAGACTAAAATATTATAAATTTATTCTCACTCAATAGCTCAAGGATTCTTACATAACCTTTTCTTTTTCTTCTTAAAACAACTTATCCAAAGAACACACACACACACACACACACAAATACACACACAAATTGTTGAAAGAACTAAATGACTAGCCTAGTTGGACTGCGATATTATCAGAATACATGGATCCACAACTTTCTATTTTTGTTAATTTCTCTTTACTTCATTTTGTTTAGCTGTAAAATGTTGACAGATATAAATAGAGCATAGCTCACAGAGTACCAGAGAGGATTAAATTATTATTTATAAAGGACACAGAATAGGAAACATATTGATTGTTCTTATTTCATTGTTTATATTATTGTTACCCATGCCATTATTACCTACAAAATTGGCTTTAAAGTATTGAAAAAGATAGCATTGACCAAATATTTTCAAAATAATAAATCCATATGAAAATGCAAGGTTTTTAAATAATAATTAAACAGTACTATTTAGTTTTTGGCATACAGAGTTAGAATTTTCCATTCAATCACTCTTTTCACACTGATTCTTTTAATTTGTAGCTAGTGGATGCATTTGTCATAGTAAACTAATTTTAGACAAGACTCTTTCCCCTATAGGCATGAAATAGTGTGAGTCTGTTTCTTCTTACAAATCTTGCTAAACACATGGATCTGGTTAAGTCCTGGGGTGAAACACTGACAGAAAGCACTAATATAAAACTTGCACATTTCTTCTGTGGACTATCTATTGCAAGAATGATATCAGCCTTCCTTTGAAATAACCCATGTGGTGCATAATAACCCTGTGGTATCTCAAAATAGGATTTCTTAGTCATTTGCATGATAGTTTTGAAGGACATATTTCTCAAGGAGCCAAAGCACAATTGTGTGTCTTCAGAGATAACCACTACTGAGGGGGAGGCATAGCTAATAGAATTTAACCAAAATTATACAACCCTGAAGGAATAAATCCACACAGTGTTTGCAATAATTTACACCCGATCTTGACAAACTGTTTTAAAAATCAAAGAAGATATAACAAAATAACTGCCAAATGGAATAGTCTGTGCACTTCATCCTAGTGGTGTGGTAAGTGGTTTATAGAATGAATATCTATGGAAAACAAAGAATCTTTTTATATTTCCCTAGGCTATTTAGACAGAATTTTTTATTGTCTCATCACATTATGAAAAAATTCTAGGAATTGGAGATGTGTGGGATGCATAAGTTTCCATATTTCATAAGAAATTCTGTAAACTTCTAAAATATAGTTCTCAGTAAAAAATATTATTTTCCTAATGCCATTAATATCATATGCTTATTTTTAGTGCCTTCAAAATGTAATTGTTTCCTATGTTGTTGGCTGTGTTTTAAGTGTACTTTTTTCCAATTGCCTATTACTTATCAGAGAATTTAGAACTCAGTAGATAGCACACTTTTGGACCAGACAAGTCCCATTCTCTCATATACTGAAGAGGGAACTAGAGTTTAGAGAACCTAATTAGCAAGTGTCTAACACAATGCCTTAACATATTGGGCTCAAAAGCTATCTTATAGCATGCACGAATGAATTAATGTCACCCAGTGCATTGAAAAAATGGCATGGTACACATTTTTATTCTTGATCCTTACTCTCTTGGTTAAAGACCTAATACTGAGGCTTCAGCCTTTTATCATGATGTAATATGTTTTAAAAAGAGGTGTAAAGTCACGCTAAGTGACAGACATTTGGCATGTCTTGGATCATACTGTCAGCATGAATTATGGAGACACAATTTTAGTTCTCTGAGTTTCCTAAACTTTGTTTCCCTTCATTGTGAGCAGTGACATGTTTGTGATTTCAAATGAACTTCCAAAGAACATTGTGAGTGGTAGACAGAGCAGCTGTTTTGAGAAAACAGAATGTTTGACATTATAAAACCTGATAGGAATTTGGGGATTCATTTTATATCCCCATAAACTTTTCTTTTTCTATTTCATTTTGAGAAAGACAGAAAGATATTATATGTAGAAGAATACTATATTTGAATGTATGTACACAGATACATACATTGTGGGGACAAGGGGAATGTGTAACTCGATCTTTTATGATAAGCTATTTGTCACTAAGTTGCACTATGTCTAGACATGTTTATAGACTTCTTCCAAGGGCTTATCTATAGAAGGTCTACAAAGCCTACTAGCAGATAACATACTTCAAGGGAACAGAGAAACATTATTGACAAAAAAAAAAATATCTGGAAGGAAGACTCACTTTGCTAAAGCATGAAGACGAAGCATATTTGTCCAATTGATCACTGGCAACTTATGGCTTAGTACTTTGGAGAAAATATGTTAGGGAAGAAAAAGGAAAAAAAAACAAATAAAAAATTAAATGAACTATCATTTCATTCAGAAGATTTTTTGAAAGGGATTCTTTCTCTTTCAGAAGGCACCAGTTATGGTTCTCTCATTGCAAGAGAATCTGTGTCAGCAATACCATCAAATGTGGTGGAAGCAGAGGTTTCTGGTGAGCTTAGTGGGCAATACTGGGGTGATAAAGAGACTGGAAGTGACCTGAAGCGATCAAGGATTTATGATCAGGGGATGTCTTACTGATCAGTAGAAATTTTGGATGTCATAGACCTTGAAAAACTTTGTCTGTGGGACACAGAAAATACCTACTTAACAAGTGGAAGTTATTTTGAAGATGGTTCCAGATCTTTCACTAAAAGGCAGAGCCTAGAGCTTGATAATCTGTATTCATGATGAAACAGTCTTATTTTTGTCTCTTGGAACAATAGCCTAATTATTACTGAGTTCAGTACATTAGAAACACAATGGAAAAATACCTTTAAATATAAATCACAAAGGCTTTTTAATGCTTCCTTTTACTTTATTGTATAAATTATTTCAACATATAGGCAAATTATCTTAACTTTAGCAACTAGAGAAATTGAGCACCTTTGATTTTCTAGGATTTTGTTTCTCAGTAAAAGAAATAAAATAGAAGATGCAAGTTATTTCCTCCTAAGGTTCTTTCATTATATAAGTACACTTCATTAAATAATTCATTTTATCCACACTGATTTAAATATGCCAACTTTAATCAACCATACTTTTAAAAACTCTTTTATCCCTTCAAATTATGTCACCATTATTTAATTATTAAACTTGTTGGAACATCAAGTAAATTTTTAAAGTTATACAGGACATTGGATTGCTTGTTAGTTAACTGTATCAAATTTTATCAGTAATCCTTATATTTATACCTAGTCATATCTTCTTTTGGAAAGTCATTTATTAGAAAAACATAAAGTTAATTAATGATAACAGAGGAAAGTAATTTTATGACTTCAGAGATAATAATGTTTTTAAAAATAGAATATAAAACTAACCAAGAAACTTTTATTGAAAATTAAAGACTTTGACTTAACTAAAGACATAATAAGAGAGGTGAAGAAGTCATTAGGTGGAAAACATACTTGCAAAAGAAGAGTCTAGTCCTACAATTCTTAAAAACATAAAATAAAATAAAAAGGCTGTCCAAAAGGGGGAAAAATGCTTTTTATTATCACTTCAAAAGAAAAAGTCCAAATAATCAATAAATTTCAGAAAAAATCATCATTATTAGTTATTATTTAAATCTCAATGAAACCATAGCTAACCTGTACACAAATCAGAATGGTAAGTGAAGATACCATGCATGACTAAAGATGTGGAAAAATGGAACTCTCCCACATTGTTCAAAGGAATGTTAATGTTACAGCATTGTTGAAAACTTGCTTGTCAATATCTACAAAACCTTCATACACATAATCACTATGACCTTAATTTCCATTTTTAATATATAACCATTTATCAGAATTTGTTTAACAGAAAATTCATGGCAGCATTGCTTGTCGGAAAAAACATGAACTTTTGTCGGAAAAAAACACAATCTCCATTAACAGTGGAGTTATATATAAGAATTTTGATATACGCATACAATAAAACAGTATCCAATTATAAAATTAAACATATTATTCTAAACTATAACACGAATGAATTCTACCCACAAAATGTCACAACAAAAGTCAGAAAAAAAAATAATTGCATACCTTAATAGTTCCATTTATATAAAAATAGACAAAAGTAATCTATAGTGCTGGAAGTGTGCAAACTATATGGGAAGAGATGATATTGGTGACTGTTAGGAGTAATAAAAGATACTTCTAGGTGCTGATGGTATTTTATTTCTTCACCTGTGATTTTATCAATCTATTCTACAGATAAGTTACTAGAAGCAAGCAAGGAAGCAAACTTAAGTCTCTCCATTAAGGGCGAAATCTGAGCAGCTACTTCTATATACTTCCTCAGCCAAACTCCACAATGTCTTTAAGCAAAGCTGGAAAATGCAGGAAAGTTATGCTTAATGCCAGTTTCAAAAAGTAGTTAATAATGAGAATCAATTTTTGCTGAGAATATGCTAAACATGACTTTTAAACTCATTAAGATGTTCCCTGCCTTAAAAATCTGTCCATTGATTTAATTTATCTGAAGGATAAATTAATTGATTGGTGAATGTCCTGATTCTTTTTGTTTCCCAAAAAGCAAACCTAAAACCAAAATTATTACTCTTGTGTAGGTCAAGCCATTGTTGTACTAAAAAAAAGTGTTTATGATTTTTATTACTCTACCCCTTTTACACCATAAGTGAGTCTACAATATAAATGACACCAGTCAGGTAGCTGTGTCCTTCAGGAAGTAAATATCAGGGTGAAATGCCATAGCTCAATATTTCATCATGAAATTACTGAAGGATAATTACCTTAACTATGTATTGGTGATATAAAAGGAGTCATAGTCTTCTCTCCTGAAAAATTAATATCATTTTTGCATCTGGCTTTAATCTCTGTTATATCAATGAAAATACAGACTTGATTAACTTTCTTACATTTTTCTTTCCTAGCTAAATTGATTTTCATGTGGTTCATTCCCTTGGAAGTCTTTTTTTTAAATTTTTTTTTAGTTTTAAAAAATTAAAATATTTTATTAATAATTTCCATTGAAATGGCAATATTTTACAAATATTAGTTGATAATTACTATTAAAATATTATTTATTTTTATTTTAAAAATGTGGCTACAAGAAAACTTCACATGACTTGTGTAACTTTCACTGTATTTCTAAATTCTAAGAATTTTCATCTTCATAATACTAGAAAATGTCTACATTAATGAAAGGAACTGATTCAGAGCCATGAATGAATGCTGAACGTGCATATACTTTCGCAGGCACATAGATTTCATCATGATTCTTACAGCTCTGTCATCATGGCCAGATGGTGAGAAAATGTAATTGTGAACTCTGTGACTCTAGGCCTCTCTTCAATTGTTCTATCCCCTATACCTAGGTCACAGAAATTTCAGCTGAAGGCTCAGGTGAGTTAATTTACTTCATTTCTCCTTTTTTGCACTCATCATTGTAGCATAAATGATTTACTGGGCTCCCAGGAGGAATGCCTCTGGGGAGATAGGGGAGTCATAAATCCTAACACCACCTCTGTCATTTCCTAGGTCTTTCCCACATCCTGGAGAACAGAGTACCTTCTTGTTATCCTTTTCACAAGTTCAATAAATAACTATAGCACCAGAAGGGCCATAAAGAACTGAATCTGAATGCTCAGACTCATTTAGAAATTGCTCAAGCAGGAAGTCTAAAAGCAAGAACCACATCCCAGTCTGTGGTTCACCTATCCCCAATAAAAACACAAGCCAGGGTGCCTATTTCAAAGCTGGGCAACTGTAGCTGACCCTGGAGTACATGGTACTTTTTAATCCAGTGAGGTGGTTTCTTATTACATACAAGATGGGTGGAAAGAGTATTTATTATAGCCAGATAAGAAGTAATCCTTTGGCTGTGATTCAGATGGATTTAAAAAGAATGATTTTCTTGGAAGAAAAATGAATCCCTTAACTGCTTTCTCCTGCCACCACCAAAGCACTAATAATGATTTACAGCAGCATGTTCCCTAATTTTCCATCTGCATATTATTTGGAAAGGGTAAAACTTATGGTAATGCAATGTACAAATGAGTACAAACAAAATTTGCTTTCTTTCCTGCACACACACAGTCAGGTTTTTTGTGTTTTATTTTTGTTGTTGTTGTTGTTGTTTTAATGTGTAATCTATTTTCTTATAAGCCACATTTCAAAGTGTGTTTCAGTGAATTTCAGAACTAGGCTGCTCAGGAAACTCTTAGGAACCCATGATAGGTAAAACACAAGGAGACTACCTTTAAGTGAGACGAAAAGTAAATGGCAGCTTATTAGTTATTCTGTCAGAACATTCAAAGGCTTTTAGTTTTAAGACAAGTGAAAGGGAAAAAGTCCTGTGATTCTGCCAGTTTAGATTACAGTAAGAAAAGAGTATAATCTTCTGCTAGTAGTTTGTAGCCCGTCAAAAACTTGGAAGGGATACAGGTAGAGCAAAGAGTGGGGCTTTCTTTCTCCAAATCAACTCTTCAGCAAGATTTGCTGCACTCTTCTCCCCTTTGCATTTGGAAATATAAATTGCATGTACATAAATGATTATCATTCTTTTAAAACATGGGAAAACCATTACTGAAGTTGCAATAACTATAGTCACAATCCAAGCATAGGGTGGTATCAACCTGCTGCAAACTTGTAAGAAATACTGGTCTGAGAATGTGAGGACAAGGTCTACACTGCATGTTCCTCCTTTGATTAAGTTAACACCACCAATGAAGGGAAAATGTCTATAAGCATAATGCAAACCCCAAGCTAAGTTGGAGATGTATTTGTGATTAATTTGGTATTTAGTCTTGAAACAGCGGTTTTCAAGTTGTGACAAAGAATGCTAGATAAGTGAAAAGAAGTTGAGTTCTATTCATATCTTCATGTCTTATTGTTTATGATAAAAATAATATCTTTGGCATGCTGGAGAATAAGCAGCACTATGTATTTGCTAAGTTATTTTCCTAAAGTCTCCATTAAATGGCTATTTTCTTAATGTCCCTTAGTGAGATTAGTAAATCATATAGGAAAGATGTAAATTGGGTATTACATGTTTGAAAAATAGAATTCCATTGAGTAAGAAGATATCTGTTAACCTCACTCTGCTGGGCTCCCTTAATCAGCATCAAATTTCAGGATTATTTTTATTTTTGCTCTGGATACAGCCTGTTATAATCAGACAATTTGTGTGCCAAGTGCTCTGCTTCCTGTTCGAAGATTTCACTTACAAGAAAACCCTTTTGGCTTGCTGGAAATGGGACACAGCATTTCAATATTTCTACAGTTTTCACTAACTGATGTTCAGTGTCGTATGTGTGTGCTGTGTACATGGCCCAAATTAGTATAGGGCAAGAAGTTTAATCACTGAATAGAAACTAGAACTATTGGCAAAGACTCACAGTTATTGTATCTAATTTGAGGAAAGCAGATTGTTACTTGAGAATTGACTGGAGGTTAGAAAATGCTAACATTAAGTGCATTTTAGCAGGAACATTGGCAGTTTATTCTCCCTTAATGTACTCAGATACTGCTGATTTTATTTTACTTTATTTTCTAAGAAATAGGCTGTTTGATTTTTCCCTCTTTGGATCCAGGTACTTCTACAGATGTGAAAGCAATCAGTACCTATTGGCTAAATTATCGAAGCACAAGAGAATAGTACCTCCTTGCCCCAGGCTTCCTCTTTTTCTTTTTTTTTTTTTAAATTTTTTACAGATATGCCAAAGCTTTGGGAAAGATGGTGGTCTCTGAGAAGGCATTCTGGAGCCAGAGCACAACAGGGAGTGTAATCAATGGTTAGATCTCGGTATTCCTGAATCCTGGCTCATCCACGTTATGCATTTATGTGTGATAGTTATTTCTTATACTTGGCCTACAACTTTTATATTTTGTTTTTGTCTTGAAGAAAGAGATCACCATTTTTTAAAAATAATTTTTATCTCCAAATTGTTAAGAACCAATGACTTGTAATGATACTATCATGGCAATAGTATCAGTAGTAAAATTTTGCTGAAATTTGTAAAAATAAAATTAAGAAATAATTATATATATCTTCAAGTTTATGATTATCTATTAAACATGTCAACATGTTATCCTCTGTCTGACACATCAATATTATCAGGAGATTCCAAAGTACTTCAAGTTAATCAAGATCTTAAAGATGGGCAATATTCTAAATGAATTATGTATTTTGTCTAATTTAAATTCCCAAATAACCTTATAGTTGAGTTCTATTTTTTTATGCTAGTTTCACAAACAATGAAGAAATTGCATCACACACTCATATCCTATAGTTAGTTATTTGACTTACCATGAGTTTATTAACCAGTATAGCTATGTTGCCTTGAGAATAAAGATGATATATTTCAGAGAAAAATACACATTTCAAGGTTTATATCTTGGACTGAGATAACAGTCAGAACAAAGGTTAACATTTCTTTTTTTCAATATTAGATTCCCCAAACTCTTATTTCTTTAGTGGCTCTCAATCCCTCAGTCACATCAGCAGCTCTAGTGATGAGAGTAAGTTTCATTCTCTTCCCTCATACTTGTCCCCTCAATTTTCTCTCCAGAGAGAAAACTGTTTTATAGTCAATGTTAAATATTAGGATAGTAGAGATGTGGAACATTTTTTTTTCATCTATTTGTTGATTGATTGTATATCATCTTCTGAGAGGTGTCTGCTCAGTTCTTTGGCCCATGTGTTGATGGGTTGGGCTATTTTGTGTGTGTGTGTGTGTGTATGTTTATCTTTTTATGTTCTTCATATACCCCTAGAGATTAGTGCTCTATCTGATGTGTGAGTGGTAAAAATTTGCTTCCAAGATGTAGGTCCTCTATTCACCTCACTGATTGTTCCTTTGCTGAGAAGAAGCTTTTTAGTTTGAATCCATCCCATTTATTGATTCTTGATTTTAATTCTTGTGTTATAGGAGTCTAATTAAGGAAGTTGGGGCCTAATCCAACATGAAGGAGATTTGGACCTAGTTTTTCTTCTAATAGGCACAGTGCCTCTGGTTTAATTCCTAGATCTTTGATCCACTTTGAGTTGAATTTTGTGCATGGTGAGAGACAAGAGTTTAATTTTATTTTATTGCATATGGTTTTCCAGTTCTCCCAGCACCATTTGTTGAAGAGGCTGTCTTTTCTCCAATGTATGTTTTCTGTGCCTTTGTCTAATATAACTGTAATTATGTGTGTTAGTCTCTTTGCCTTCTATTCTGTACCATTGGTCTACCAGTCTATTTAGGTGCCAATACCATGCTCTGTAGTATAGTTTGAGGTGTTTTATGGTGATGCCATGTGCTTTACTCTTCTTGCTAAGAATTGCTTTAGCTATTCTGGGTCTCTTATTGTTCCAGATGAATTTCATGATTGCTTTTTCTATTTCTATGAGAAATGTCATTGGGATTTTGATTGGAATTGCATTAAATCTGTATAGTGCTTTTGGTAGTATGGTCATTTTGATTATATTGATTCTGCCTATCCAAGAACAAGTTAGACCTTTCCATCTTCTAAGGTCTTCTTTAATTTCTTTCTTTAGTGTTCTGTAGTTTTCACTGTGAGGTCTTTTACTTCTTTTGTTAGATTGATTCCCAAGTACTTTTTTTTTTTGAGTCTATTGTAAATGGGGTAGTTTTCCAAATGTTCAACATCTCCAGCAATTAGAGAAATGCAAATCAAAACTACTCTAAGATTTTATCTCACTCCAATCAGAATGGCAGCTATTAAGAACACATATGACAATATGTGTTGGTGAGCATGTGGGGGAAAAGGCACTATCATACATTGCTGGTGGGACTGAAAATTGGTGCAATATGGAAAGCAGTATGGAGATTCCTTGGAAAGCTATGAATGGAACCACCATTTGGCCCAGCCATCCCACTCCTTGGTCTATACCCAAAGGACTTAAGAACAGCATACCACAGGGACACTGCCACATCGATATTTATGGCAGCACATTTCACAATAGCTGAACTGTGGATCCAACCTAGATGCCCTTCACTAGATGAATGGATAAAGAAAATGTTGTAAATATACACAATAGAATGTTATTTGGCAATAAAAGAGAATAAAATCATGGTATTTTCAGGTAAATAGGTGGAGTTGGAGAAGATAATGCTAAGTGCAATTAACCAATCCCAAAAAACCAAATGGCCAATATTTTCTCTGATATAAGGAGGCTAATTTATACTGAGATTGGGAGGGGGATCATGGAGGATTAGAGGAACTCTAGATAGGGCAAATGGGTGGGAGGGAAAGGGAGAGGGAATGGGGGTAAAAATGATGGTGGAATTAGATGGATACCATTACCGTAAATACACATATAAAGACCTGAGTGGTGTGAATATACTGTACATACAACCAGAAAAAAAATTAGGATGGTAAATGGGTGTCCTTCTGTACTCCATTCCTTTGTCCCTGTGCTGTGGTGGGAAGCTGTAGAAGTTACCTGAGGTATCGTGGTGTCCTGTTTCTGTTTACTGAGAAATAGAAATTCAGTTTCACTACATACAAAATAGCTATTCTTACTAAAGAGGTTGAAAGATTTTGCTCTCCATAGCTGCAGTTTGGCTAAGAATACAGATTGATTGCAAAACAGTCAAATGAGCCAAACTGAATTAGCACATACTTCTCTGATTAAAAAATAAGTTAGGCATCTAGGAGTTGAGAAGTCATTCTGAAACAAATTGAATTCTCTATAAAATATGGATACAGAGTCTTTCTTCTGTGTTAATATGTTTTTCAAATTTCTGAATAAGAGTATTTATTTACATACACTTTTAGTAATTGCTTTAGTAGAGCTAAAGGACCACATGAAAATATAAAAAGAAACTCTGGATAAGGATTGATAATTACTGGCACATCTGGCATGGGAGATGAAATCTGTAATACACAGAAATGAAAAATTGAAGATTGGTATAGGAATATTTTAACCTATTGTTAATGTGTTTTATGTGTTTGGACTTTGTTGTATAATTTGGGCAACACAGAATACAAGCATAGTAATTTATTCAAAGTCAAAATAATCTTTGATTTGCACATAAACACAAGGAAAATATCATTTGTAAAGTTAATCTCTTCTAAATCATAAAAAGATTAGTTGGTAGCTAAGAAAAAAATAAATTAGTTATATTGAAAATACTTTTAGTTAAAGTAGTTGTAGGGGCTAGGTTGTGGTTCAGTGGTAGAGTGAGCACTTGCCTAGCATGTGTGTGGCACTGGGTTCAATTCTCAGTGCCACATAAAAAAAAAAAAAAAAAAACTAATAAGCCAAATAAAGGCATTGTGTCCATCTACAACTAAAAAAAATTATTAAAAAACGGTAGTTATAGATTTGTATAAAGTTATTTTAAGATTGCTTTTGGTTGCACAGGTAGTCCATTTTGTATTAATAATAAAAATTATCAATCATTTTGCAGGAGTTGGTATATAAAACATTTCATTCAATATGACTCATTATTATGGAGATGTGTTGAAGATATTGACAATGTATGCCACCATTTTAATAATAACATTTTGCAGCAAAGTCTTATATATGCATAATTAAGACTCTAAATATTTGGGTGGTGATACTTATGAATTGCTACACATAATTTTCAGATTTAATTACAAATGACATCTATAATAGGAGCTGGAGACTCAGTAACACGTTGGGAAATTCTGAAGCAATGCAAAGGCAGCTCACTATATCATTTCTTCCTTAATAGTAAGCCAAAGAGTAATAAGGCATGTAAAGTATTGTTTTTATTTAATATATTACTAAATATATTAAATTTTTGTCATATTAAATTTATTATTATTAGTAGTATGACAAATATTGTTTTATTTATATATAATGCCTCACTTGTATAACAAAAATCTTGGCTCCTCATAACTTTTTGAGTTAGAGTTAAATCTTGGGCTTTAGAGAAACTGTTGTACTTTTGCTTTGATTTGGCATATCAAATTGACACATAAAAAATGATTCTCCATGACTTTATATGTAAAATTATTTCTAATACCAATCTCTTATTTTCAGGAATATTTAACAGACAACAATGGAAATTGCCATCTCTATTTACTCACAATACTGATAATCATATAAAATCTAGTTGTTTAGTATACAGAGATCTATTACCTAATACACCACTACACAGCTTCCTTTCATAGTCAAAATTATTTTACAATAGCATTGTCTTCCATTTGAGATTAAATTATCATAACAAAGGCATGTAATACAATGAAGATTTTGAAAATTACTCAGAAACTGGAGAAATGAGTTGTTTTATCCCCTATTTGAGCTGAATATATTGACAGAAATTCTATTCTGAGAATAAAATCTTCTTCCACATGTTTTTGATGATCAATAATTTTTATAACTGGATCAGCAATTTTTTCATAGATGCATTAGTCTTTATGTTGACACAGTAATACTTTAAATATGGATTTAAAAGACTACTTTCACAGATAATGTTCTCAGTGCTCAGATGCAGAAGGACTTCAACAGTGAATGAAAATAACTTAATTGTAGTAGAGAGGAAAGGGGCAAATAATTTTAGGGATTTATGGAAATGACAATGAAAAAAAGCAAGTCTGATAATGGGAAAAGGAAAAAATGAGACTGGATTAGTAACATGAAAATGCTAGTTAACAGTAAGAGATATTATTTATAAACAAATGCAAGATTCAGCCTTGAAATAAGCAGTTATACTTATATTGCTATTTATTAAGCATATATACTTAATTGCCATTAGAACTTATGTTGATCTTAACATAAAACATATGTGTGTGTGTGTGTGTGTGTGTGTGTGTATTCTCTAAGGATACCTTTTATTACTAATATATATATATATATTTTTTTTTCTAAGAAAAACCTCAAAACTTATTGGGAAACTGATCAAAACTTCTGGGAATGGCATTAACAATATCAACCAATCCTAAATATTGAACTGTTTTCTAGGTATGTGATTTATTTTTTTATGGACATAATATCTTTATTTTATTTTTATATGGTGCTGAAGATTGAACCCAGTGCCTCACATTTGCAAGGCGAGCACTTTACCACTAACCTACAACCCTAACCCAGTATATGATTTAATAAGCACACATACACACACACACACACATACACACCCCATATATGTGCACCTACCTTATAATGCAGTCAGTCATTGAGCAAATTTCTCTATAGATTCTCCAGTTTTGTATCAGTTTAATTTAAATGTAACCATATTAGTCTCTAACATACATTTTTCAGTTAAAGATTCTGACTCAGAGATTTTGTTGTATCAAGTACATGCATGTGTAACACATTTAAAAATGATAGCCTACCCTTTCAAAGAGAAGCCAGAATCCAGAATGCTGTGTCTACTTACTGTATTGCTAAAATTCCAAAAGCATGCTAAAAATCGGCAAGTAAATCCCAAACCCTAGATTATTCTACTGGGGAAAACAAGAGGGTTAAAACAATCATAAATATATACATACCATATGAGTATCTACTTGATGTTCAGAGAAGATAACAGAAGGAGATGAAATGATGTGTTTCAACTGAGTCATAATTAAAAACACTCCAGCGATCATCCATAAAAGGTTTGTGGTAATGTGAGAGGTCTCATTTACAGAACTATCATAATTCAGGTTTGGCATTTGGCTTTACTTTGGTCACCAGGTCTGTTCTAAGTTATTATTGCACACTCTAAAGACTGAGTTGCAGCATTGATAGAAGCCAGTTTCCATATTAATGTTAATTGACCATTGGCTTGAGATGCACCCTAGAGCCCATAAAAAGTGATCTTATATGGAGCATTGGATTTGCATTATCTAAGAATTTTACTGTCTTTTAAAGTAAAATCATATACTCAGATGCATGCCCCCCCCACACACACACACCAGGCAGGTTGCCAAAATATCCTAAAATAAGGACCCAAATCCCAAATTAAAGCAAGCTAAACTAATCATTTAATATGCAAACTGTCCCATTTATGAGGTCTGTCAAGAAAGAGATTATATGTTGAATATCAAAATGGATTTTTTTATCTCACATTATTTCCACTTGTATTTTGATTTATAGATAGGGTGAAGTGCATATGCTTTATTCTTTCATATCTTCAGATCTGTAGATGATTTATAGTCATTGACATTGTTGACATAGTATTAAATGTTATAAAAATATCAACTTTGGGACTGAGTTAATTTGGTTTGATTCTCTTTGTTAGATAAATGTAATTTTATTTGTCGTGCCCAACCTTGAACTTAAAACCATTAAACTTCTGAGTTGCATTTCTTTAGATAAGATGGCATAAAAATGTGTTCATAAATATTTTTTCTCAGGTCTAATGACATCTGCATACTCTCTGACTGCTGCTTTAGTTCAGATAGCTTAAAGAAACTACTTGATTGTGTACAGTGTGCATATAAAATGACAGCTTTCTAAAAATGACTAGGAGTGAATTCATGTGTTACTATGCTCTGTGTCATAGCATAAAAGGGCATTAAGTCTGCACTTGATATTAACTTATTGATGCAGTATTGTCTTGAAGGAAACATCAATTCTGAATGTGAACACTTCAACCTTTCATCCACATTTAGAGGTCAGGTTTTTTGTTTTGTTTTAAAGAACAAAAAATTATAGACTGTCAATTATAATTAAATTCTATACTTCATAACTTAAAATTAACTAAAAAAGACCTATTTTAATTAAGAAGCTATTTAGAACCTAAATCAAGTAGTATATGTTATACTATAAGATATTACCTTAAATTAAAGCTCCAGAAAATGAGCATTTGGAAGGTATGGTCTAAAGTTGTATTTTTTTTTTCAAATTTTACTCAGTTTTGAATTTTATTTATATGTATAAATCACACCTAGAAAGTATACATCTCATTCTTCTCAGAAATTCTCTACAATGAGAAATGTGCAATGTTGTGTTGTTTCATTAAGATGGATTTATGAAGATATCAGAAAAAAAAAATCAACACTCTTCTCCAATATGATGATGGGACAAATATTAGGTTGCAATTCTTCTGACCCTGACCTTGGGATGGCCTATTAGTTTTCAAAGTTATATTATATACATATATCTAGTTTGATTACTAACAATTGTATTTGAAACATACTAGATTAGCCAATTATCAAGAATTTTGATTTAATATCATGCCCCAAATATTATCAGTTCTGTTCCAGTTTTGGGTTAAAGAGAGGAAAAGCACTCAACTCTGTCAGTTTAAGTCAGAGAAGCTAAAAATCTTAATATATGGGATATATATGAACTCCAAAAATAAATAGCAGGAAGTTTGGGGTGGACTATAAGAATTGGAGGTAATACTGAATCAGTGGTAAAGTCACCTATATATTTCTTCCTCCAGGACTCCTTGCCCTGCAATCAAAGGAGTCCCAAAAGGAAGGGTGCACTGGCAAATGCAGAGAGCACTTTGGAGTTGCTCTCCAGTTCAAGCCTGAAGAGAACAGAAGGAGGTGTCCTGGCTACAACTTCAAGAGAGCAAGACACATGGTCAACTACAACACTGAGGGAGTTGAATCTCCTCTGATTCTGGGAGAAGCTATGAACATGATGATTGCTGGTAAGCCTCTGTTACTCTTTTCTTTTTCTGTCCACTCTACATTGGTTCTGGGTTCAGGCACAGTGACAGAGATTGTGCAACAGTACAAGGTAAAACCCTAACATTCTACCTGAATCATGGAAAAGGTGTCTTCCAGGGAATGAGAAATTACCAAGAATATCACAGAGAGGAAGAAACTTGAAAAGCAAGTCTATAAAGTTATCTTTAAACTCCTCAGTTTGCTCTCCCTGCTCATATGATTCATATGCTCAGATCTATCCTAAATAGCAACAAAAGACCTTGAGAACTAAACTACTAAACTAAGCCACATTGTTCCCAGACCACCATCTTCCCAGAGAAAGAAAGATTTTGGAAATACAGTGCAAGAATGGCTGGTTGGAATTTTCTGCACAAATTAGTCAAATTTAATGTCTGATAAAGCAAAAGTTGAACATCCACAGGTTTTAGAAGAGGTTAGAGTCTCATAACACAAATTTCAATGTTTCTAGATGCATTAAATTATTCAGCATATAAAGGTCAAGAAAAATATTTCCAGGCACATAATACAAAAGTCAGCGCATATCAATGATGAGATGATATGTGAATTAGAATTACATAACAAAAACTTCAAGGTAACTATTGAAGATCAGTCTAACAGGTAATAGTGAACATTCTTGAAACAAGTGGAAAGATAGTAAAGATCAGCAAATAAATTAGATATATAAAGAAGAATCAAATGGGAATATTATCACTAAAATACAATGACACATATGAAAGAAAAAACAGCCACTGGATGGTTTGAAAAGCAGAATAGAATGACACAGAGAAAATGAACTTGAATATGGATCAATAGAAATTAATATAAATGATTTGTTGTTCCTTAGTCAGCTTTGCATTACTATCATGGATATCTGAGATGATCATTTCAGAAGAAGAAAGGTTTACTTTGGAACACAGTTTTGGAAGTTTTAAGTACATAGTCATTTTTTCTTATTGCTTTTGGGCCTATGACAAGACAATAATACATCATGAGTGGAGCATGCCACAGAGGAAGCTAGTAAACTCATGTCAGCCAGGAAGCAACAATGAAGAGACAGGCTAGAGTCACAATATTCCCTTCAAGGACACTCCCTATTTCTTAATTTCCTTTCATTCAACCCACCTGTTAAATGTTCCATGACCTCCAAATAGAAAGTTTACCTCAGAAGTAATTAAAGAAAGAATGCGTGAAACAAAAATTTTAAAGTGTATAATGAAAAATCAGAAAAAAAAAACTTTTAGCATATAATTCTATATCCAGTGAAAATATTCTTTAGGAATGAAAGTCAAGTAAACATACTTTCAGTTGTAGTCATAAGATTTGCACTAAATAAATCACTAAGAAATGTTTTCAGCCACAAAGCTTCTGGAAATAAACTTAGATCATCAGGATTGAAGGAAGAGCTGCAGAAATGATAAGTACCAGTGTAAATATAATAAATTATTATCTCTGATTAATCTCTTAAAAACACAGTTGCTGGGTAAATAAAAATTATATAAAATTATCTGATGGAGTTTCAATGTATGTAGGGAAAATATATGACAACTTCAACATAATGAAGATGTAAAGAAACATAGTAAGCAAGATATCTGTTTCTATTTTTATTGTAATCCCTAAGATAATCATTAAAAGAGCTATGCAAAGACACAAGGAAAACACACAACATTAATGTAAATAAAATGTTCAAATAAAAGGAAACAAAAAAAGTGGAAACAGAGGAAAGGTAATAATGGTGCAAACAACCAAAAATTTAATGTCTAAATTTAAAGATATTGATGATATCATTGTATTGAATATGAATGCGCTAACACCAACAAGAAATGATTGTTAGTTCCATCCAAGTTATCATATGAGAGAAATCACTTTTTTCTATAGGTGAAAAATATCCCATTGTGTTGTATATCTACCACATTTTCTTTATCCACTTCTTAGGTGATGGACACCTTCATTGTTTCCAACTGTTGACTATTGTGAATACTGATACCATAAACATGGGAGTGCAAATGTTTCTTTGACATACTGATTTCCCTTTCTTTGGATATATACCCAGGAGTGGGAGTTTTATACCATACGGTAGTTATATTTTTAAGTTTTTGAATAACTGCCATGCTGTTTTCCATAATTTCTCCACATCCTCACTAACACTTATTGTCTTTGGTAGTTTTGATAACAGGGATTCTTACTGGGGTGAGATGATACATGCAGTTGTTGTTTTGATACTTAATGATGTTGAGAATTTTTCATGTATCAATTAGCCATTTGTGTGTCTTCTTTTGAGAACTATTTAAATCTGTAGATCATTTTTTGCCGCAGTCTGGCTGGGCACAATCAGGAGCCACTTGTCAAAAGAAACTAACTTTATTTTATGAACCACACACGCCAAACAAAACAGCCTCTCAGGAAAAACCCTCAGAGCCCCAACTGCTACCACCGGCTTTCCACAAGCCTCTCTCTCCCACACAACCTCTCTCCACCTCCCACAATCCTCCTGCTCTTGAGGCCGATTGGCTGGGTCATGTGGGTGAAGCCAAAAAAGTCCCCCAATGAGAAGCTCCGTGGTCTGAAAGGGCAGGGAAACAGCCCAATGAGCATCACCACAGAGGAGCCAATCAGCTAGATGTTGCTGGGGCCGCTGTGAGCCAATCATCAGCCGGCAGCTGGAAGTTTGCTGGCAGCTGGAAGTTTGCTGGGGCCCCTTCGGCTGTGGCTCTCAACATCTCCCCCTCTCTGTTTAAACAACAAGCATGTGGCTTAGGGACCGTGCCTACCTTAGGTTGTCCAATAGTACATATGGTCCTTACCCGTTAGGTTGGTACCATTGCAATTGGATCTTACCCGTCACTGACTACCGGTCCAATATACAGCCACACCTGTGGAGAGGTCTTTGTACCAGCAGGGGGGTGAGGTTCTTTGCCTCACCTCTGTTGGCCCCCAAATTTTAGTACCCAAACAATCAGCTCAAAAGGTAGAGCTTAATGCAGTTTTACAAGCTTTTGTGATGTTTAAAGATTTTGTATTTAATTTATTTTCTGATAGTCAGTATGTAGTTAATGCTATAGTATCTCTTGAAGATGCTGGTAGGATTTCCCCTTCTTCTACTGTTTTCTCTTTGCTTTCCACTATACAAAGTCTAATCTGGGACAGAAAGATCCATTCTTTATAGGACATATCAGGGCACATACAGGATTGCCTGGAGCCCTTAGTTTGGGCAATGATTTAGCAGATAAAACTACACATGACATACATATTTTCTCTACACTAGAAGAAGCTATAATTTTCATAAAAAGTTCCATGTCAATGCTAATACTTTACAAAAGCGTTTTAAAACTAACTAAGGAACAAGCTAGACAAATAATAAACAATGTCAAAATTGTGTGACCTTTTTACCACAAGTTAATCTGGAGTCAATCCTAGAGGATTTGATACCTTAACCATATTTGGCAGATGGACGTCACACACTTGCCAGAATTTGGAAAATTAAAATATTTGCATGTTACAGTTGATACTTCTTCTGGATTTTTGATGGGCTCCCTTCATGCCGGAGAAAAAACTAAAGATGTTATAGCTCATTGCTTACAAAATTTTGCCACTGTGGGTGTTCCAAAACAGTTAAAAACAGATAATGCCCCTGGTTATACTTCTACCTCTTTTAAACAATTTTGCTCAACATTTGGCATTACTCATATAACAGGAATCCCATACAATCCACAGGGACAAGGCATAGTTGAAAGAGCTCATCAAACTATTAAAATGTACTTATTAAAGCAAAAAGAAGGAATTGGGAAGGGGTATATATTCCCCAAAGATAAACTTAAAATAACCCTTTTTACTCTAAACTTTTTAAATTTGGATTCATCAGGACTTAGTGCTGCGGAAAGGCATATGTGTCCAAAAAATGTACATAAGCCCAAGGTACTTTGGAAGGATATTCTAACAGGACAATGGAAAGGTCCTGACCCAGTAATTGTCTGGAGTCGGGGGTCTGTTTGTGTGTTTCCACAGGGAGAACAGCAGCCGATTTGGATTCCAGAGAGATTAACCAAGGTCCTGACCCAGTGATTGTCTGGAGTCGGGGGTCTGTTTATGTGTTTCCACAGGGAGAACAGCAGCCGATTTGGATTCCAGAAAGATTAACTAAAGCGATTTCTACAGACCAAAAAGAAGATGATTTGGCTCAAATCCATAACAACTGATATCCAAAACTCCAGTTTGGCTATTCTTACATCTGCAACAGAACCAGGATGCTTTTTTCAATATCTATTTTATTATTGCCCTTTGCCATATCATGAAGTTCTATTTTGTTTTTTGAGCTCATACAGACCTAGGTTAATGTTTTGCTGATCAGTTCTATTTTTTGACTATAGAGTTTTTAAACATTGCAATGGAGATTTCACCTGTAAAAAGTTATAAGGCCTTTACTATAATGTTATGTGTTGTATGTATTATATTATGTGTGCACACTTGTGTTTTGTGTTATATGTTTGAATGTATGTATGTCCATATATCATATATGATGAGCGCTCATGATAAAATGGATCCAAATATTTTTTTTTAATTCACGTGATTTAAATGGTTTAATTTAATTGGGTAAACAGCTGTTAAAGATTGTTTTAATATGTGAACACAAAAGAAGGTTAACAGATCTGTTTGTTTACTTTCACCTTTCCTTTTCATTATATTTAATAATTCTCTTAAAGATAATGTAAATTGTTAAGAAAATTGTTTTCTTTTAGTGCCTTCTGTAATGTTACATAATTTTTTCTTTAGCCATTATTGCCAGAATTCCTATCTTCATCCCAGTGC
>NW_026009832.1:26775-32895 GCF_001458135.2 Marmota marmota marmota
TTGACGAGAGATGATGCTAAGGTCTGCACCTGTATCCAGTAGCCCATTAAATTCATGTCCTTGAATATTTAGTTTTAGCATGGGGCGAGAATCTAAATTTAAAGAAAGCATAGCCCAATCTACACCTGTGGAGCCTAATCCCTTGGAACCTCTTTCTACAGTACGACTGGAAAATTTATCATGTAGGCTGGGTATTATTAGTAACTGTGCTATTCTATCTCCTGGTGAAATTACTGATATACCCTTTGGAGAACTGGCTATAATTTTTATTTCACCTTCATAATCGGGATCAATTACCCCAGGACTTATCATAAGTCCTTTTAGAGTAGAAGAGCTGCGTCCCAATAATAAGCCTACTGTTCCTTTGGGAAGAGGTCCTTTCACCCCTGTGGGAATGATTTGAACTCCCATCTCTGGAGTTAGTACTGCTCTGGCGGAGGCGCAGATGTCCAACCCTGCGCTCCCTCTGGTTTGTCTGATGAGGGATCTGATGGACAATGTGTCCTGGGCACTACCCTGATGGGGTTGCTGGGTTCCTCCAGTGCTCCGTATATTTGTGGTTTTGGGCCCCGGAGCATTGGGCCCCCCTGTCCATTTTTTGGCAATGGAGCCCGATGCCTTTCTCCACGATATCGTGGATAAACACCTGGTCCTTGTTCGTTTTTTGATAATGGAGTACCCTCTATGGTGGTTTGAGAACGGCATTCATTAGCCCAATGTCTCCCTCTACGGCATCGTGGGCAAATACCTGGTATTCTACTCCTTTGATACCTAGTTTTGTTAAACCCTCCTCCAATGGGGCAATTCCTTTTAAAATGTCCTGTTTGTTCACAATTGTAGCATGTTCTTGGCCTGGCATCTAAAGCCTGTTTTACTGCAGCTGCCACAATTTGCCCTTGTTCATTAATGTCTCTGGCATCTAAAGCCTGTTTTACTGCAGCTGCCACGACTTGCTCTTGTTCATTAATGTCTCTACATAATTTAATATATGTGTTTAAATCTTCATGTTTCCATGGTCTAATGATATCTCTGCACCAACGATTCGCTTGCTCATAAGCCAATTGTTTTAGTAATGGCATTGCTTGTTCTGTATTCCCAAAAACTCTGGTAGCTGTTTGAATAAGCCTATCTACAAATTCAGCATAAGGTTCATTAGCTCCTTGTATTACCTTAGATAATTGACCTTGTAAACCTCCATGTCCTTGTAAAGTCTTCCATGCCTTAATTGCATCTACAGCAATTTGTGCATATACACCAGGATCATATGCAATTTGTTGCTGCTGATCCTCATAAGTTCCCTTTCCTAACAACATATGTAGATTTCTCTGAGGATAACCAGCTGCTGCATTTCGCCTAGATGTCTCCTTGCAAAATTCCTCATTGGCAACCTTCCATAACAGGTATTGTCCTCCATTTAGCACAGCATAACACATATTAAGAATTTTTCATGTATCAATTAGCCATTTGTGTGTCTTCTTTTGAGAACTATTTAAATCTGTTGATCATTTTTGATCAGATTATTTGTATTTTGCTATTCTACTTCTGGAATTACTTATATATTCTGGAGATTAATCCCTTGTCAGTTGTATAGATGGAAGTATTTTCTCCAATTCTATAGGTAGTCTACACTCTGTGCTGATTTTTCCTTTGCTTTCCAGATTTTTCTAACTTTTTATTTGCATGGGATCCCATTTATCTATATTTTGCATTTATTTCCTGTGATTTTGGAGACTTATCCAAAATATGCTTTCTTATTGTGATATTCTGGAGCCTTTCCCCTGTTTTCTTGCAGTAGTTTCATAGTTTTAGAACTTACACTAAGTCTTTAATTAATTTTGAGTTGTTATTATTATTAGTAGTATTATTTGTATTTGATTTGGGGATTAAACTCAGGGTTGCTTTACCACTGAGCTACTTCCCCAGCTCAAATCCCTGCCTTTTAAATTTTGAGACAGTGTCTCACTGAGTTGCAAAGGGTCTCACCACATTTCTGAGGTTGACCTCAATCTTGTGATCTTCCTGCTTGAGCCTCCCATATTGATGAGATTACAGGTATATGCCACTATATCTGACCTGAAATGATTTTTTGTAAATGATGAGAAATCTAATTGTATTCTTCTGCATGATGACCCCAAGCTTTACCACCACCATTTATTGAAGAGACTCATCCTTTTTCCAATAAATGTTCTTAACAAATTTGTAAAATATAAATTGACTTTGGATTTGTGCATTTACTTCCAGGTTCTCTATTCTTTGCAGTTAGCAATGTGTCTGCATTTACTCCAAAGCCATGACATTTTGATGAATACTACAGCTTTGCAGCATATTTTGAAGTCACTTGGTATAACATCTCCTGCTTTGTTCTTTATCATAATTGCTTTAGGTATTTGAAGTGTTTTTATGGTTCCATAAAAATTTTAGGATTTTTTTCTATTTCTGTGAACAACATCATTGGTATTTTGGCAAAGATTACATTGAACTAATAAATAAATCACTTTAGGCAGTACATACATTTTTTTAATATTGATTCTTTTCATCCATGAACATAAAATGTTGTTTCATTTTTGTGCATGTGTGCATCATTTAATTCCATAATGCTTTTAAATTGTTGTTGTAAAGATTTTTTTTACTTCTTTTTAAAATTTATTCATAAGATATTTTGTTTCTTTATTTTTGCTATTTTAAATGGAATTGCTTTTAATGATTTTTATTTCAAACAGTTGGTTGTTGGCATATAGCAATGCTATTCATTTTTTTTCACGTTGATTTTGATCTTGAAGCTTTGTTGAATATACTAATTATTAAAGTTTGTGTGGGGTGGAGTCTTTATACTTTCCTCTATATAAGATCAGGTTACCTAAAAAGAATGACTATTTGAGTTCTTTTCCAATTTGGATATCTTGATTTCTTTCTCTTGCCTGATAATTCTGGCTAAAATTTCTAATGCTATGTTGAATACAAGTGTTGAAAATGTGCATCCATGTGTTTTTCTAGATCTTAGAATGGAAATGTGGTGTGCTTGTTATATGGTCTTTATTATATTCTTACACTGTAATTTAGATTGTCTAATTTTATAGGTTATAATGGTTGATAGGACATAAAATTAGCTTTATTTTTATTTTAAAGCTTATTTGTTAATTCATACCTGCATTCATTAAAAGTGTCACTTACTGAACTCTTAATGAACATCAGATTTAATCCCAATATATTCAATAAGAAATAAGACTACTTGGGCTGGGATGTAGCTCAGTGGCAAAGCATCTGCCTTGCATTTGCAAAGCCCTGGGTTCGATCCCCCCCCCCAAAAAAAAAAAAGAAAGAAGACTACTTAAAAAAGAATTCTTTATTGGGTGCTTGGTAATACGAGGCAAAACTACTTGCCTTGTATTCTACTCTACATCAAGATGCATCTTTATGGAAGCTCAAATCCCAAATCATTCTACATACATATGGTCATATGGTAACATTCTTTTGAAAAAACAGAAAAAACTTAGAATAGTAAAAGCTTTAGTGCTAAAAGAAAAGAGAACCTAATAGAGAGGTAAAGTATAGGAATATTCACTGGAATCAGTAATATTCTAATTTAGAGGAAGGAGAGCTAAACACAAACATTTGTGTACTATTCTTTGTTCAAGTAACTTGCACAGTTATATAATACATATTATATAACATGATACTTGTACATTTTTTGTGTTATAATATTATCATACAAATAAAATTTAAATTAAACAATATAGTGGTGGGCAGAGAGAACCAAGATTCCATAGACCTTCAATTTCTTTTTGAAGGCTTAACATGATTAATATTTATAATGAAGACACAATAAGGAAAAGAATGTGAAAACAATAAAACACTGGATCTTCTTTATGTCATTCAATTATTTGTTCTCTCAAAAAAGTAACAACATGAATATCTGAATAATAGAATTATAGGATGAGAGACAATTTTTTTTCTTTTATGAAATTATGATTGAGGGTATAGTTTTCACACAATGTCTTTCCTTAGCAATATATTAAATCTGTCAGATCTCTAAATGCATTTTTCAATATTTTATGTTCCATTAATGCTGACATTGGGAATCTCAGTACTCAGTATTTTTTTTATTCCTTTTGAGGATTTAATATTTTAGAAGAGTTTTGAGTTCACAGTGGAATTAAGAGGAAGATACATGAAGTTTCTATATATGTTTTGTGCCCTCACTAACATAGCCTCTTCAGTTATCAATACATATCAGCAGAATGGACCATTTGTCTCAGCTGGCAATTCTACAATGAGATAGCCTATTGCCCAGATTCCGTAGTTTACATAAGGGTTCAGTCTTGGTGCTGTACATTATACAGTTCTGAACATTGTATTGTGATATATATTTATAATATCATCAAGATAATTTTCTCAAATTTATAAATCCTCTCTGTTACACCTATTCCTCACTTACTCTTCCCACTTTCCAAGAACCACTGATCTTTTTACCATCTGTTTTGCCTTTTCCAGAATGTCACATAGGTGAAATCATGCAGTATATTGGCATTTCAGACAGATCCTTTCACTTAACAATATGTATTTAACTGTCCTCCATTTATTTTTATTTTTATTTTTAAAAAATATTTTTAGTTGGACATAATACCTTTATTTTATTTATTCTTATGTTTTTGCTGAGGATCAAATCCAGTGCTTCACATTTGTGAGGCAAGTGCTGTACCACTGAGCCACAACACTAGTCCCCTCCATTTCTTTGAGTGCCTTAATACCTCATATATTTTTTTTTGTTTTGAATAACAACAAAAAATTTTTTTTTTGTTTTTGTATTATGTGGATTACTACAGTTTATTTATACATTCTCCTACTGAAGGATATCTATATTGTTCAAAGTTTTATCAGTTTTGGATAAAGCTGCTATAAACATATGAGGACATGATTGTGTGTGGGCACATGTTTTCAGCTCCTTTGGGTAAATTCCAAGGTGCGTGATTTCTACACTTATGTTAAGAGTATGTTAAGGGGGTTGGGGATGTGGCTCAAGCCGTAGCGCGCTCGCCTGGCATGCGTGCGGCCCAGGTTCGACCCTCAGCACCACATACAAACAAAGATGTTGTGTCTGCCGAAAACTATAAAATAAATATTAAAATTCTCTCTCTCTCTCTCTCTCTCTCTCTCTCTCTCTCTCTCTGTCTCTCTCTCTCTCTCTCTCTTTAAAAAAAAAGAGTATGTTAAGTTTGGTAAGAAACTGCCAAATTGTCTTCGAAAGTAACTATATTATTGTGTATTCTCACAATTGACGAATGATAGTACCTATTGTATTAGTCTTGTTAGCATTTGGTGTTGACAGTGATTTTTCTCATATAGATTTTCTACATATTTTATTAGGTTTATAACCAAATATTTCATTTTCAGTGATGCTAATATGAATGATATTGTATTATTAATTTCAGATTGCATATTTTCATTGCTGGTATAATTAGAAAGCTATTACCTTTTGTATTTTAATTCTGTATCTTGCAGCTATGCTATAATTGATTTTTATTTTCAAACTTTTACTTTTGTCAACTTTCTTGGATATTCTACAAGAATGATCATGCAATTTATTACCACAAACATGAGTGTCTTTTAATATTAAGTTAGACAATCTCTATGTTTCATTTTTTGACTGTTTTGTGTTTCTGAAAGAAAAATTTTACTAAATAATTTAGCCTAATAACGTTTTAATAAAAATATTGATTGATTGGACTTGTCAACTAATTTAAAATAAACTAATTTGAAAATCTGATTCAGCACTCATAGAGTTAGTACTCTAAGCTAACTAATTTTCTAGAGTGCATTTGTATTAGTACATTTAAATAAAACTATTAGCATTCATCAGCAATAGATCAGAAAGACAATGTCTCTGACACATATTTATGTGAAATCAAATTCCATATTTTAAAGAATGAAAATAATTTCTATATCTACAGATAAATTAAAAATGACCATTACATTCTCATCTCCCAGTATATCACTTAACTATCCTTTCCTATTTGTATTTTAATTATTGTAATAATTAGGTTACGAAAATAGTGAAATCTACTAGACTGACACTCTGAATATAGCCATGATAGCTTAAAATAATATTTTTATATTTTTTAA
>NW_026009833.1:0-3235 GCF_001458135.2 Marmota marmota marmota
ACTCTGAGACAGAGTATCACCTAAGTTTCTCAGGTGGCTTTGAACTTGAAATTCTCTTGTCTCACTTTTCAGAGTCACTGAGATTACAGGTGTGTACTATGGCACCTAGCTTGTCTGTTCTTTTATATGACTCAGTGGTTTTTGTTGATAAGTGTATTATTTACTTATTCACTTACCTATTGATGGATATTTGAGTTGTTTCCAGTCTGGGCCATTTTGAATGAAGCAGGTAGAAAATTCTTGTATATGTCTTTTTATAGATCTATGTTTTAATTTGGATAGGATAATTACCTAAAGTGGAAAGTCTTGTTGGTAGGTTAGATATAAATTTAACTTTTTATGAAACTGCTAGCAGTTCCAGAGAAGTTGTACAATTTTGTACTCCTACAAGAAGTGGAGGAAAATTCTAGTTGCTCTGCATCCTTGGCAACAATAGATATTGCCTACATTTTTAATTTAATCTATTCTAGGGGGGAGAATTGGATCTCATTGTAGTTTTAATTTACATTTCCCTAATAACCAGTAATACTGAGTATTTTATCATGTACTTATTGGCTGATCATATATACCCCTTTGTTGAGTGTTTAAGTCTTATGTCCATTTTTGTTGTGGTTGATCTTTTTTTTTTTTTTACTTATTAGGCTTTTTTTTTTTTAAATGTATTTGGCATATTAGGCTTTTAGCAAATAGATGTATTTCTCATAATCTTAAAGATCTCAGTTTACATGGTGCTGCCTTAGACATTAAAAAGCTATATCTAGAACCCGTTTCTAAATAATGTCAATCTGAAGCACATTAAAGGATAGCTACATGACTACAAGTTGTTGAACAGACTCAAGGAAATGGGCATCCTGCAATATGAGATTATGAACATAAAGCTTAGAATTTGCCCCTGAAATAACTAGGTAAATTCGGGTAAAGGCTTACTTGGTGTATATCCATATGTTTGTATGTATTTTTTTTTTAAGACAGGGAGTTTCTACATTTTTGCCACTGAATAAATGGAGCAAGTTCAATTACACATCTGTGATTGTCCCTATTCTCTGGGACACACTACTCTCTGGAAGAGGGTCTTCAATCACCCTCCTGCTGGCTACAACTACAATTCCCCTGCAGTGTAGTTACCAGGACTATTCACCCCGTGCCAGGTGATAATTTCTCCTGCTAGTGTTAAAAGATCATGTCCTTCTGTGGCTCCTAGGAGGGAGAAGCTGGCCTGCAGAAGCACACAGCAGGCCTGCCTTGATAAGTAAGAAAAAAAAGCGTGAACTGGCTGGGTTTGGAATCCTCACCAAGAAGCAAGTCTTTTTTATTTTAAGCCTTTTCTTAATTGGTTCTTTTTAGTTATACAGCAATAGAATTCATTTTGACAAAATTTAAAAAGCATGGAATATAATTTGTTCTAATTGAGTCCCCAGTACTTTCCCTTCCGTTCTCACCCTCCCACCTTGTTCCCTTCCCTCTACCCTACTAATATTTCTGCTATTTACTTAAATTATATATATTTTTAAAATTAGTGTCTTGTGGATGTATGTGATGGTGAGATTCACTGTGGTATATTCATATATGAAAATAGAAAAGTTAGATCAGATTCATTCCACTGTCCTTCCCTATCCCATCTCTCTTACCTTTCCTTCAATCCCTGGATCTTTCATCTATTATTTTTTATCCCCTCCCTACTTATTGTGGGTTAGCATCCACATATCAGTGGAAACACTCAGCTTTTGACTTTTAAAAAAATATATTTATTTACTTTTTAAAGCTGTAGTTGTATTTATATGTGGTGCTGAGGATCAAACCAGGACCTCGCATGTGGTATGCAAGTGCTCTACCATTGAGCCACAATCCCAGCCCCAGCCTTTGACTTTTTTTAACTGGCTTATTTTTCTTAGCATGATAGTCTCCAATTCCATTCATTTAATGGCAAGTGCCATAAAGTCATTTTTCTTTATGAATGAGTAATATTCGACTATGTATTTATATACTACATTTTCTTTATCAATTCATCTGTTGAAGGGCATTTAGGTTGGCTCTATAGGTTGGCTGTTGTAAATTGTGCTACTATAAACATTGATGTGGTTGTTTAAGTGTATTATGCTGACTTTAAATCCTTTGGATATATGGTGAAGAGTAGAATAACTGGGTCAAATGGTGGTTCCACTCCTAGTTTTCTGAGGAATCTCCATATTGCTTTCCAGAGTGGGATTTACAGTCCCACCAAAAATGTATGAGTGTACTCTTTTCCTCACATCCTTGCCAACATTTATTGTTACTTGTATTCTTGATAATTGCCATTCTGACTGAAGTGACATAAAATCTCAGTGTAGTTTTAATTTGCATTTCTCTAAATGCTATTGATGTTGAACATTTTTTCATGCATTTGTTGACCATTTGTATTTCTTTTTTGAAGAAGTACCTGCTTAGTTCCTTTGCTCATTTATTGATTGGATTATTTGGAATTTTTTTGAGATAAGTTTTTTTGAATTTTTTGTATATCCTGGCTATTAATGCTCTGAGGAGCAGGTGGTAAAGATTTTCAAGGAACAAGACTTGGAGTCTGGCTGTCCATGTCTCTCTAGTAAGTTCAGACTGCTACTCAATCCCTTCTACTATCATGTTCTGGCTCAAAACTTTCAATGGTTTTTTTATGTCCCAGTGAAGAGTTCAGAGCCCTTCAACATTAAGTATATTAAAAAAAAGGTTTCTTTCAACAGACAGCTCCATAAACCACAGGCACAATCTTATTAAGACCAACTGCCATAATCATGAGGGCTGTCCATCAGATATTTCCATCTCTCCTCTTTATGAAGCATGATAGCTAGGAATGGTCATGTGATCTGCTTTGGTGAATGAAACACCCAAGTGGAAGTCATTCCTGGAAGAAACTTTTTAAACCTAGTGTGTGATCCATCAATTGTACTTTGCAAGAGCATGTTAATCATGCAATTCTAATCATAGAGTTGCAGTCTGGGACATGGCATTTCCTAGCTATCCTGCAGAAATGCTTAAATGTGTGCACACTAAAGTAGGTGGAGAGATCCAGGACTTCCAGTAAATTAGGGAGCTCTAGATTAAAGTCTGAACTCTACTACTCCTAGCTCATACATTGGCCCTTGGCTCTTGAACCCTGAATCTGTAAAATGGGATAACTACCTTGGAAGGTTGATGCAGACTCAGGAAACAACGTTGAGGGTCTCTTAGTAGCTTATGAAATACACCTGTTTTGCTAGGTAAA
>NW_026009834.1:0-3234 GCF_001458135.2 Marmota marmota marmota
TTGGGGGGGGGGGATGGGAGTGATACTGGGGATTGAAGGATTGAACTCAGGGGCACTTGACCACTGAGCTACATCCCCAGCCCTATTTTGTATTTTATTTAGAGATAGGGTCTCACTCAGTTGCTTAGCGCCTCACTTTTATTGAAACTAACTTTGAACTTACGATCCTCCTGCCTCAACCTCCTGATGAGCCACTGGGATTACAGGCATGTGCCACCACACTTGCTCATCTCTACCTTTTATACATACATATATATATATGTGTGTGTGTGTGTGTGTGTGTGTGTGTGTGTGTGTCCAGAAGTGGTGGCATGCACAACTCAGGAGACTGAGGCTGAAGGATCAAGTTTGAGGCCAGTCTCAGCAATTTAATGAGCCCCTGTCTTAGCATAAAGTAAAAAGGGCTGGGGAAGTAGTTTATTGGTAGAGAGACCCTGGGTTCAATCCCCAGGACAAAGGAAAAAAAGAAAAGAGAGCAAGAAAGAAAGAGAATGGAAGAAGCTGAGATGGTGGCGCACATCTGTAATCCCAGTAGTTGAAGCAGGAGGATCATGAGTTCAAAGTCAACCTCAGCAACTTAGTGAGGCCCTAAGCAACTTAGTGAGACCCTGTCTCAAAATAAAAAATAAAAAGGGCTTGGGATGTGGCTCAGTGATTAAGGGCCCTGGGTTTAATCTCCAGTATCACAAAAAAAAAAAAAAAAAGAAAGAAAAAGAAAAAGAAGAAGAAAGAAAAAAGGTAAATAAGTAAAAGAAAGAGAATGGAAGAAAATAAACCAAAATGAAAACATGGTTCTCTCCAAATGATGGAATTCAGATAACTTTTGATTCTCTGTATTTTCAAATGTTCAGTAATTTAAAAAAACCAAATACCTTATATATTAGCATTATGTTTAAGATGTTTGAGAGTTGCACACATTGTTCGCACATTTAAATAAAAAATGATTTTACAGGTAATCTAAGACATAGCTTTAATTTTAATTTTTGTATTAAATATCCCCTTAAATAATTTTATGAGAAATTCAAGTAACTGTCATGTGTGGAATCCCAGCCACTTGGGAGGCTTAGGCAAGAGGATTGAAAGATGAAGGGCAGCCTGGACAACTTAGAGAGACTCTATCTCAAAATTAAAAAGAAAAAGGGCTGGTGACAAAACAGGCTCAGTGGGAGAGCACTCCTGGGTTCCATTCCCAGTGCCCAAAACAAACAAAACCACATTCGTTTATTTTAAGATAGGTGAGAAGACTATTTGTAACATCCATGGCCTAGAAATGATACTATTTAATTATTTAAAAATCATTGTATAGAAGAGAAAATCACATGTAAAAAATTACGTCCCCACGGTAGTCCCAAATCTATTTTGAAACGTTACATTGTCTTATGATGTCACAATGAAACATTCAATTTAAATATTTACCCTAAAGCTGGCCAAGTTTTAAGAACAGGTCCCAAACACAGGAGACGAGATAGTGCAGTCATTCACTGGTTTTATTGTGCTTCAAAGAAAGTAGTGACAATGAAAATGCTTTCAGAAGAAAGCCCCAACTAAGTAAGGACAATTCGATGACATTACAAGGACCTTTTACTGCTCCTGTCTTGCCTCGTGTGCAAGCTCTGTGTGTTTTTGTTCCTGATGGCCTGTGCCGGTGACTCTCTGGCAGGACAGCCCTTCAGCAACCGGAGTCTTTGTCTGCTCCTGGAGCAGGTGCCTGGGAGCAGGTGCATTATCCCAGGGCAGGCGTTACCCATGACCGAAGGACACAATGACATGAAAAACCAGTTTTCTTGCCATGATTTAGTACAAACTTGGAAGTGTCTCTTCGGCTCCAGTTTCCCTGTGGGATCAGGCAGAAACAGCTCTGTGCAGGACTTGGACTGAAATCACACTTGGACTTGGCTTCTTTCTTGTCCAGCCTCCGCCTTCCCTTGTTAGTTCCCCTGAGAGTCCTTGGGTGACAAACCCCTACCCTGTAAATGCTTGACTGGGAGTTTGCTTCCATATATGGCATTAGTTCCAATTCTCACTTTTCTAGGGAAAAAATATTGGTATGAACATCTTTTTGGAGTAATGTTCAAGATGAAACAGGTTTTCTTGTTCTGTATAAGTCAGATATAACATATATGAGAGTTAAATACAATTTACATATTTAGAAACTTAATGCTATCAGTTAATTAGAGACTGGGGTAGGGGCTGAGGGTAATGAGAGTTAATGGTAGTTAGATAAAGACTATTTTATGTCAGCAGTATATAAACTGGGAGTCCAGATCGATGGTCTGCAGAAAAAGAGCTATTCCTGGTTCAGTTGGGAGATCAAATAATTAAACGGTCACTTGGAGAAGCCCAGCATTAGAGGAAAGGGAATCGACAAGTGAAATTTCATTCATAACATCAAACAGATTCCATTTGTTCCACTATAGAAATATTTCTCTCAAAGAAGTCTGAGCTAGACATCCAGACTCTCAAGAGTATTTTCCCTCCCCAGGTAGGTCTGGAAAAATACTGACAAAACCCTGGTTCATTGTATTCATTTTACAAATGAGAGAATCTAGATTTAAAAACTGGAAGCCACTAGTCCAAGACAATTCCTGCTAGGAAATGGCAGTGCAGGAATTTGAACTCAGGTGATCTGACTCCAGAATCCTTGCCTAGCATAGCATCCTGTCCTTTTAAGAGGGGAAACAGGTATAAGAGAGTAAGAAATTTGCCTAATGCCTTAGAGATTCCCCTGGAGCCTTTATCTTGTTATCTGTATGGAAAAGTGACTAGTTTTGTCTTTCCTGTTGTCCTCTAGATCCTAGCAGGATTCTACTAATCCTTTTCAAATGATTTTTCCAGGTCCCAGCTTCAATACAGAGTCTTCAAGGAAGATTATGTGGTGGTGGTAGCGACCACTAAAGGACCAGAAAGTCAGGAAAGTCCTGACTAGTTCAGCTGACACTTGGCAACTGTCCACCTCCACGGAACTTGAGAAAAATTTTTATTAAAAAAAAAAAAAAAGCAATGACTAACCCATTCATAAATGTCTAACACATTCATTAAGTGTAATGGTAGGAAGAGTACCAGTCTGAAATAATTGTAATGTTGTTGCTCAGAATATTGAAAAAAGCTAGTGGTGCACACCTATAATCTCAGTGGCTCAGGAGGCTGAGGCAGGAGGATTGCGAGTTCAAAGCCAGCCTCAGCAAAATCGAGGTGCTAAACAACTCAGTGAGACCATGTCTCTAAATAAAATAC
>NW_026009835.1:0-3234 GCF_001458135.2 Marmota marmota marmota
GAGCATATTGTTTGAATCTATACTTCAATTAATTAAAATTTTACAGTATAAATTCAAAGAAAAAAGAAAAGCGTAGCTGAGCATGGTGGCACACACCAATAACTTCAGATACTCTGAGGCAGGAGAATCTCAAGCTCACGATCAGCCTGGGCAATTGAGTGAGATATGTCTCAGGAAAAAAAAATAGTGTAAGATAAATCAAAATCCATTTGCACATTCCCAGTTTAGGAATTATTAACTTTATTAAATCTCTAATTAGCATGAACCCTGAGTATACACAGGGACAACTAGAAATCTTTTATTAAGAGCAGGAGTGAAGATGAAAATAAATATCCATAGGGGTATTTAAAAGTCAAAATCAATATAAAACAGTTGGTGTACACTTGCCACTTTATCACAAAACATAGATATATGTCCTCAAATATTTTAAAATAGGTCACATAGTAATATTTTGTCGTTTTATAGAGTAGGTCCTTACATATCATCTTGGATAGAGTTCATCCTAAATAAATACATTCTAAATTAATGTCTTTAAAGTACAACATTAAGAACAGGAAAGGGGAAAATATAGCCACTATGTGTGTAATATATTAAGCTGAATATAAAAATATAGTCTAAAAAGTGTTATTAATATTATACCACATACTTTGGAAATCAATGCAATCGTTATAAAACCATCATTAGGGGTTAGATTTCTGAGGTTAGAAACTGAAGAACAAAGAGAACAACTCACTGGGAACCTCTATTCACATGTAATGAACAAGAAAACTTTGTCATACAATAACCTTTTGAGAGCAATGAATACTAAAACAAAATCCAATCCAAGGACAAGTTGTTGTACGGTTTCTTTTTTCAGTGTTTACCTGCTTTTGTGTTCAATGTACAGTAACACTGAATTGGTAGTAGCAAAAAAGTTATCACATGCATTAACAGCTGATGTGCCTGTGACAAAAATAAGAAACAGCTAATTTTGCATACTGTCAATGCTGCTCACAGTCCTTCTTAATACTATGATAAATATTTAAATTCACTTTAATCTAAAAGGCAATGTGTAGATATCTCAAATATGACTCATTTGATGAGCAATTAATCTTTTACTTTAAAATAATATATTTTTGTAGCTACAATCAAGCTGAAATTTGATACTTGGTAGAAAATACAGTGCTACTTTAATGATTTTTGAAAGAGTTATTATGGTCTTGATTGAAACTATTACCTACTGTGAAAATGAGAAAGGTTTTTAATTAGTTTTATTGAAACTTTAGATAGGAATAAATGATGAAAATCCGTTTCTTTATTTGTGCTTGTATTTATTATTAGGATTTGTTTAATGGAACTCATTATATAACTACTTCCCCTCAATTGTTCAATTTTCAAAGTACATTTTACTGAGATATTCATAGTTATAAAATTTCTACTTTTAAGATGGAAAATTCCCTTAAATCCAAATGGCAATTAAATAAAATAGGTCAGGCTGATCTTCTGCCTTAAGGGAGAGGAACAGCCAAAGTCAAAATATAATGGAAAAAGGAAGGGATGTGACATACAATCAGGCAGGGGAATGTGACATGTGCACATAAAGGTTTCATTAGAAAATTCAAAGTAAAATTCTTGAGATTAGTGCTCAGACACTTACATCATTAACATTTATTAAAACACTAGGTTTTATATTATATTATTTGTATAAATGGGCATATAGCACCAATTATTTTCTATTATCTTTTTGTTGTTGTTGTAATGACAAAACTAAGTTGAGTATTTTCAGACATCTTTGCTGGGACCAATAGTTTCTGTTACAACTGTCATAGCATATAGCCTAGGAGGTCCAAAGTGTTATGAAAGAGCATAACTGGACTTAAAAATTCAACACCCCAAGAAGTAGTATGTTAGTATATGCTAATAAAGGACTTAAAGGAAAACTATTTTAATCTAAGTGTCTATCTCTTGATAATCATCACCATTACATTTTTCCCAATACACTTTTCCTTAGATAGAAGAAGTGAAAGACTTTCAAGAATTCTTCTCTTTCTGTAACATCTAGAGAAAAGGAATTATGAGTCTTGCCTGTTTTAAAGTTATCCCAGTGATATGCCTAATTCTTGTTTGATTTCTGAATCTTATCAAGCCACTTGGACCACTTTTGACTATGATGCTCACAAGGTGTGTAAGTTGCAGTGAACTTTCTCCATAGTTCTGATACTTCCACCTATCTAATGGCCACACTGGGGGAATTAATTAGAAAATTCACATTATTTTGTTAATGAATTTAAGCTTCTCTAGGATCCACCATTGATATCTGTGCTAGGCATAGGTTTTAAGTGGAAAGTTGACCACAGTAGACAAATTTAGAAGATGGTTTAATCTAGAAGATAACATAATTTCTCTTCTAGTTGCTTGAGTGCATTCATAGCTGCAATCCCTAGCCTCTTAAGACTACACTGGTGGCCATTCTAACAATTCAGACTTTCTTCTGTATTTCACCCTGAGTAATATAATACAGAAATTCAGACTTTAAAATTTTCTGATTTCTTACTAACTCATAATATGAGATTTCTGTTGAAATTATATATTTATTATAATATTAGTAATTAGTAATTAGAGAGAGTGCTTTTTATGTTAATAAAGGGCATGTCTTAATTTGGCTTTTAAAAAACTTAAAAATACAGAATTTTTAGATACCATTCCATCTCCGTTTAACACAGGTGAAAGTCTGTGGGAAAAGGCACCTACCCTGCTATGTAACACACATGGAAAGAATTACCTGTCTCATATAATGTTTCTGACATTCGAAGAAATAAAATGACAGGCCTAGCGTATCAATAAAATCATAAATTTTAAAAGTTAAATTTAGATTAATAATAATAATAATAAATTACTGGAAGTATTTATTTGCTTAACTATTTACTTTCCCTACTCGAAATATAGAAACCTCCCTTGTTTTAGGAATACAAAAAAGCCTCAAGTAAGAAGATATGTTAAGAGGATAATGCATCCTTCTTCAGAATCTGATCACATTTCCTCTATGCCAGATCAATAACTAGGGTCAAAGCTTTGTATGAATTGAGTGAGAATGTTCTGGCTTTACCAAGGAAATAGAAGAATTACATAACAAAGAAACTCTAAGACTCTCACAAGTTCATTATAAAATTTCATAATAAAATGAAACTGGGAGAGCAGGATGAGGAGTGCTTCCTAAGGGAACTGCATTAAAGAAAGTGAAATATAAAGTTCAAT
>NW_026009836.1:0-3234 GCF_001458135.2 Marmota marmota marmota
AGCCCTAAGATTAACTCTAATTCTTGCCCTAGTCCTATCCCTAGTTCTATCCCTATCCACTACCATAAACCTAACACTAGCCCTAACACTTGCCATAAAGTTGGTCTCAGGCCTAACCCTAACTCTAAATCTAACCTTAAACCTAAGCCTAAACCTAACACTAACACTAGCCCTAACCCTAATGATAATTGTAAAACTAGCCCTAACCCTAATTCTAGCAGTGAACCAAAACTATGCTATAGCCCTAACCCTAAACCTTAACTTAAACCAAACACTAACAATACACCTAGACCTAAACATAGCTCTAATTCGAGTTCTAAGCCTCACCTTAAAACTAATCCTGATGCTGACTCAAATTCTAACACTCACCCTAGCTCTAAACACCGCCCTTAACTCAAACCAAACAATAACATTAACAATAGTCCTAATTTGAGTCTTAACATTAACCCTAAAACTAACCCTGACCCTGACTTCTATCCTAACAAGAACTGTAGCTATAAATATTACCCCAACCTTAAACCTAACCCTAGCACTCAACCTACCCCTAACACTAACCCAAAAATAACCCTAGTGGTAACCCAAGTTAGCTGTTTCCCTAATCCTAGCCCTAACTCTAACACAAAAACTAGTCCTAAATCAAGCCCTAAACCTAGTTTTAACTCTATGTCTAACCCTAACAATAGCCCTAACTCTAGATCTAAATCAATCCCTTACCATAAGCAAAACCCTAAAACTAAGAGTAACCCTAGACCTATCTCTAGTCCTTAGAGTAACCAAAACACTAACCCTATTAATAGTCCTAGCCCTAGCCTTCATTTTAGCTGTAACACTATCCCAAACCCTAACCCTATCCCTGTCCCTTATTTTGAACCTATCACTAAACCTAAGTCTAACTCTAACCCCAACCCTAACCCAAAATATACCATAATCCTATCCATAGAACTAAATCAGAACCTAACTCTCAGTCTAGCCCTAATCATAGCTCAGTACCTAACCCTTATGCTAAACATAACCCTAAACTTCATATTAGTTCTAACCCTCACCTTAACCCTAACAAAAGACCTAATCCTAACCATAACCCTAGTGCTAAACTTAACTCTAACTGTATCCATTACCTTAAAAATAACCCTTACCATAATGTAAACCCTAGGCTTAACCCTAACCCTATTGCTTTCCCCAAACCTATCAATTACCCTAAACCTCCTCTGAAAACTAAACCTAACCTAATCATTACACTAACCCTAACTCTAATGCTAATTTGAGCCCTAACCTAACCTCAAAACTAAACCAAACCTTAACACTTACCCGTGACCATAATAATTACATTAGCTCTAAACCTGAGCCTTTCCCTACCTAAACCTTACACTAGACCTAGCCAAAAACCTAACCCTAAAACTATTCCTAACCTTAACCCAAGACATGGTATTAACCCTAGCCTTAATTCCAGCCCTAAACCAAATACAAACCCTAGCCCTTATCGTAGCCCTAAACTAAGCCTTAATTTTATCCCTAAACCAAACCCTAAGCCTAACCCTAACACTAACCCCAGTTCTAATCTTAGCCCTAATTTAGCCCTATCCCTAACCCTAACCCCAACTCTAGCCCAAAGACTACTTCTAACTCTCACCCTAACCCTAAACCTTGTTTCAACTCTATCCCTTACTAGAACCCTAATCCTAGCCCTAACCCTTGGTGTAGCCCTAGACCTATTCATAGCCCTGGTTATAACCCGAGATCTAACCCTAACTTTACATCTAACCTGACACTAATCCTAAACCTAAACCTAACACTATCCCTAATGCTAACACTCATCTTAAAACTAGGTCTAACCCTAGCTCTAGCCCTAAAACAAAACTGAGTCATAGCCATAACCCTAACACATAACCTTAAACCTTAACCTAAACCAAATCCTAACCCTACACCTAGCCCTAACCATATCCCTAATTCTAGTCCTAACCCTAACTGGAAAACTAAACCTGACCCTGAATCCGACCCTAACACTAACCCTGATTCTAAACATCATCATCTCCGTAAATCTCAACCTAACACTAGACCAAGCCCTAACCCTAACACTATAAGTAGTGCTAAACCTGATGCTAATTGTAAAACTAGCTCTAACCCTAGTCCTAACACTAACCCTAGCTGTAATTTAGCCCTAATCCCTAACCCTAACCGTAACCCTAACCAAGGTAGGCGGACCTGCTATCGACCGGCAGAACAGGCCCAGCGGCCTGCCGGCGTGGTAGGCACATTGCCCCAATTGGAGCAGGGGCAGAGCCACCGCCCGCGCCTGTGAGAGAGACTTTGCAACTATACAAGAGCAATATAAATATATAGGGAGAAAATTCAATAGCACAACAGTTTCACCAAGCAGAAAGAAACGCGAACAGTATGAAGAGACAAGGAAAGAAAGGATCAAAAGCAATGCAGGTCAACTCAACGTTAGAAGAGGTAATATCTGCAGCAGATGGAATGTCAGATAAAGAATTCAGGATATACATGCTTCAGATGATCTGGAGTATCAAGGAAGACATTAGACAGCAAAATCAGACAATGAAAGATCACTTTGACAATGAATTACGCAAACAAATCCAGGAAGCAAAGGATCAACTATACAGGGAGATAGAGGTTATAAAAAACAAACAAACAGAAATCCTAGAAATGCAGGAAGCAATAAACCAACTTAAAAACTCAATGGAGAATACTACCAGCAGAGTAGAACACTTAGAAGATAGAACACCAGACAATGAAGAAAAAGTATTTCAACGTGAAAAGAACATAGACAGCTCAGCAAGACTGTTAAGAAACCATGAGCAGAACATCCAAGAAATATGGGATAACATAAAGAGACCAAACTTAAGAGTCATTGGGATACAGGAAGGGATAGAGGTTCAAACCAAAGGATTGAGCAACCTATTCAATGAAATAATACGAGAAAACTTCCCAGACTTGAAGAATGAGACAGAATCCAAATCCTAGAAGCCTACAGGATGCCAAATGTGCAAAATCATAAGAGATCCACACCTAGACACATTATAATGAAGATGCCCAACATACAGAATAAGGAGAGGATTTTAAAAGCTACAAGAGAAAGGAAGCAGATTACATTCAGGGGTAAGCCAATCAGGATAACAGCTGATCTTTCAACACAGACTCCGAAAGCTAGAAGATCCTGGAATAACATATTTCAAACAATGAAAGAAAATGGGTTCCAACCAAGAATTGTGTATCGAG
>NW_026009837.1:0-3234 GCF_001458135.2 Marmota marmota marmota
CCCATTCTTGGATGTCAGAGATCGTTTTGAAGATCTATGTAAGACAAGAGATGAAGTGGCACCCCCTTTCTTCACAGAAAAGTCTTAATTGGGCTTCTCCAGAAATCTTCACCATGACTGATTTTAGGACTGTCAGCAAAAGAGTCTCTGGAAAAGAGTTCAATGTAGATAAACATCCTGTTTTCAAATTGCCCCCTTTTACTTGGACACGGCCAAGAAGATACCAGCACTCCAAGTGCTGGATACCCCCTTACTAGTTTTTACTAGTTTTTCACAAGCATATCCAGTATAATAGTTTGTAGAAATGTGCAAACAAGGACTCTGGCCTTGAGCTGGGGCTTCACAGAGATGTCTACATTTTTAAGATAAGGTAACAACTGGCAAGGGGAAAAAAGAAAGGGAAAAAGAAGCTCTCCCCTTCTCAGGTGTTGTCCTTAAAGGGCTAACTTGCCCAAAACAGTGAAAAAAAAGCTGCTTTATGTGAACTTCTGCAGACTGTGAACTTCTGAGCCTCTCCCCTTACATGCTGGGTATGTAACTCTGAAACTACCTGAACTTGAGGTTCAGGGGATTGATTGACTGCAATAAAAGCTGTGCCCTCTGAACCTGACTGCAGCCAAATAAAACTGTTTCCTGCTATCTTCACTGCATTGCCTCATTTATCCCTACAACAAGGTAAGGGAATAAAAGCCTTCCCAATCAACATGGCACCCACACCACAGCACCCTGCCACTTGGTATCCACATGCATTGGGTACCCTGAAGAAGTTAAAGATGGAAGTAAAGAATATGAGCCCCTTGCAGATCAAATACTCGAATCACTTAGTCTTGAACTTAATTGCCCTCAAGACTGGAAAGACCTAGCCAGAGCATCTCTTGAGCCTGCAACAGTTTTGATTTCTAAGGCATATTTCTATGATGAATGTGAACAGCAGGGAGATCACAATCATACCATGAATGTTGACCTCCCAGCTGAATGCTTGCAGGGAGAGGGAATCTACAGTTCCCTTGTGGTACAGGTTACAGGCCCACCGAATTATTTCTATCTGGTGTGCCTCTGTGTTCTGAGAGCCTGGAGAAAGTTACCAGTTTGGGGAGGTACAGCTTCTATACATGGCTTAATGTAGAAAGCCACTGAGGACTTGCCACAGTTTATTGACAGGGCAAACAAGGAGGTAGAAAGGAACATGTCTCATGAAGGAGGTAGGGCAGCCTTAGCCAAGGAATTGATCTGGGATGGACTAAATAAGGAACATAGGGCAGCAGTGGCACTGGTACGCAATGACACACTGGATGAATAGATTTTGGCCACCCAGGATACAGGGACAAAGAAGCTCAAGCATTTTTGCAGCCCTCAGTAATGGCAATTGCATAAAAGCAGGACTAAAGAGGCTCGTAAACAGCTAGTCAGATACTGCAAAAAAAAAAATGTGCAACTTTTCTCCCCATTGGCCCTTTACAACTTGATGGAGTGAATCCCAAAGAGTTAAAATCTAATGTTTTATGGCAAATGGATGTCACCCATTTTGCTCCTTTAGGAAATTTAACAAATATTCATGTAATTGTTGATGTCTATTCAGGCTGTGTAGCGGACACAGCCTCCACAGGAGAAACCACAAAAAGGTCATTTCCCATCTACTTAAATGTTTTGGAATCACAAATGTTCCCATGTCTATTAAAACGGACAATGGGCCAACCTATACTAGCAAGACATTTCAAGCAGTTTGCAATGACTGGCATATACAGCACTTAACTGGGATCCACTACAACACTTAGACTCAAGGCATCATAGAAAGAACAAACAAGGAATCAAAGACCATACTACATAACAGAGAGGTGAAATTGTACCAAGTCCTCTAGTGATGCCTTGAAGAGAATCTTATTTGCTTTAAATGTACTTTCAACTTGAAATTTTTTCTATAGAAATAGCAGCCCAAAAGCATTGCCCCCCCCCTTGAGGCCCTCCCATCTACCTATGTTTTCATGGAATGATCCCATAACAAATGCAAGAGATAGTCCTGGGCCCCACATAAACATGGGTCAAGGGTTTACATATGTTAATGGGAGCCTCACCCCATCCGTGTGCCTGCCAGAAAGTCAAGCCTTGGACTCCCACAGCCACCAACCAAGAAGATTAAGGAACTAACTCTGGAGGTAAAAACTCAAAAACAAACGACTCAGTAACACAAATGGTCCTCAAGTAAAGTAACCTGGGGTGATATAAAGGTCTTTTTGAACAAGCCACCAGATTGGCTCTTTTGCCTGATGGTAACTCCATCCCTGGACCTATGACAATGGTCCTATTATGTTCAATGCTCACTGCTAACAGTGAAGCCTCTCATGAGGTAAATTGTGCTTTGATCACTAGGCCACCACCTTTACCAGTGGCCAATTGTTAAGGGGATTTACCCAAGCTCTTCCCTAATAATTCCAATCTTATTGATCCTTAGTTATCCATTCAGGAGCTAACCATACCACGGAACACCAGCATTTCTATACCTACTCTGCCCATTTGTTTCTCTGTAGTAGATAATGAGACCTATACTCCAGGCAGTCCACTCTGTTTTGCTCTTGCCAATGAAACTATTGCAGATAAGTATAATAAGTCATATACTGGGCTATCCCTTACTGAGCTTATAGTTATAGTTAATGCTACCTATACCAATAGACTCCCCCATGGCAAATGTAAGAAACCCTTGCTGCCAACATGCCTAAAAATACTGTTTGGAAAGTCCCCTTCAGATAATCTTAGCATCCCATGGAATCAATATGTCACTGCCATACTTAATCTCCTTGATAAGAGGAATTTCCCTCAGGAAGAACAACATCTATGTGCCTGGGCAGGTGCAACTCTCTGGAATGTAATTGATATGCCCAAAAACCACATGGGGTACTGCAGCAACTGCTACATAGGACAAGCTGTTACCAACTGATATGCAGAAAATCAGTATGGCATGATGAATACCATGCCAATATTACTAGCTGCTAGACCAATCAAATGGGCAGCAGTCAGCTGGATGAATGGGTCTATATTGAGTCCAGACCCTGACTCATGGATTTGCCTTTGTGCCAAATTATACCCATACCCACTACACACAAGCTTCTGTGATGCCACTCTTTGCCATCCTAATAATCAATGATACTTATGGCATAAATATCACTCTTACAGAGATTCTTTGTGCAGCCAATACATCCTGCTGTTTCACAAATTGCCTAACCCCTATTATGAAAGCTA
>NW_026009838.1:0-3234 GCF_001458135.2 Marmota marmota marmota
CTAGAATATGCAATGTCTTGGGTTCAATCCCTAGAACGAAAAAAAAAAAAATAATAATAATAATGTAAATTTTTGGTGCAGAGTCACACTTATAAATATTACAGTGCAGTCCAAAAATATTTTTGAACACATTTGAAAGTTGTCATTTTGTTACCATATTAACCTAGAACACATAGTGTCCATTTCATAAAAAGATATTCCCATACAAAATCACAATATAATTATAAACTATGAAATTAACTTTTCTGCCACATTCCATTCTAATTCTTATATAAACCCTGCAAACTTTGTCAATCATTCCATTAATGTTTATCTGAGTACAAACATTTTTGCATAATTTTATCTTTACTAGTCATATATCTATTCTGAAACTATTTCTGAGTCTTCCCTTGTCTCTATGATCTGGACAATTTTAAAAATTATATGGTAGCATTTTTTTCCAGAACATTCCATAATTTTTACTGTGTCCCATGTTATAACATGATTAGATACAGATGTTGCTTCTCTGTGAGGAATATCACAGACGTGATACTCTGGTCTTATCATTGCAGGACATGTTTTTGTCTGTTTGCTGAGAAAGGTCACATGTATCACTCACCTAAAATAATATCTTATAAATATTTCGACCACAAAGTTGTGTTTTCCTGTGATTAACTTCTATTGATGGCTGTGTATTAAGAAATTATAAATAACCCAATCCACAATGATTTATTCATTGACTTATTTATGAATATTACCATAGAATAATCATGGAGTTATTGTGTGCTTTCTTTTTCAGTAGGTTGAAATCTGTTATTTCTCATTATTTACTTTGAAATTCACATTTTTTAAATTGGCTACTGGGAACTGTTTCTTGCTAACCATTGTGTTCTTTTGACATGGCATGCATTTTTCTTGATTTTTTTTTTATTTTAAATAATTTTACATGATTAAAAAAAAAACCTTACATTCTGTAAAACATACTCATGGTAAATAGACAAATCCATTTGTTTTAGTATACACACACACACACACACACACACACAATACACTTATCATCAGAGTCCAGATTACAAACTCTTTTCTTAATCTCAAATGTCCCTCTTCCCTTTTCAATCTGTATTGATAAACTTCAGAAGCTCTGGGCAATCCATGCTCTGTTTTCTATCTTTTCTAAAAGTTCTGTACAAAAGGAATCATACAAAATGTAGCTGTTCATGAATCTTTCTTCAGTTAATCACAGAGTAATTATTTTTTGATATTCAACCTGTTTGTTGAGTGTCCCTGTGGTCTTTTCTTTCTAATTAGTGAAAGATACTCCAAAGCATGGACATACCATAATGTATTAATTTATATTTGGTGGACATTTATAGCATTTCTACTTTTATCTATCGTAAATTATACTAGCTTAGGGGGATTATATATGTGTCTTTATGTGCACAGATATTTTTGTTTTGTTTCAGTTTTTGCAATAAATGGGAGAGAGAATCAGCATGGTGTTGAGAGAATGAATCTAGGTAATTTTTCTTGATAGGAGGCAGATTGCTCTGCATTATAGAAGGCAAAGCAAAGTAATTACATTTAAATATGAATAGAAAAATTACAGGGCTACAATAGTATCTTGAAAAAGTAAATTAGAAGCAGTTTTAGGCAAAAATCAAACCTTTTTCCCACCAACTAGGTAAAGTTATGTAATCAATGAGTAAGTGTTTAATGAATGAATTAATATACATTGAAAATTTTACTCAGAGGAATGTGTGTACAATATCAAGAGGAAAAGGAAGAGTGAATATTAATTTCAAGTCCATTATGAATACTTTCAAGCTCGAGAACAAGAAATCAACAGAAAAAAATTTATACTTTCTTTATATGATATGATATTTATTTACTCAAACAAGGAAATATATAATGTGTGAACCTACATGAGTCAGAGATTAACTGTTATTCATTTAGAGGTAAAAACAATAAAAATAATGATTTTCTATACATTCAACATCATATTTTTATATTATATTCAACATATCACATATGTATTTATTTACATATTACTAATTGTGTTTAACATACTTTTTATGTTTTACTTTTGGTACTGGAATTGAACTCAGGTGCACTTTACCACCAAGCTAACATTCCCAGCCCTGTTTTTGCTTTATTTTGAGACAGGGTCTCATTAAATTGCTTATAGTCTTGCTCAGTTGCAGAGGCTGGCCTCAAATTTTTAATCTTCCTGCCTCAGCCTCCATAGCTGCTGGGTTTATAGGAATGTGCTACCATGCCTAGCCTAAACATATATTTTTGAATATTATCAGTTCATTTCAATATTACCATATTATCATATGTAGACAATTAGTTCTATAGAATCAAGACTCTAACAGGTAAATGTGATTAACTGAGCTATACATACCAGGAAGTGAAAAGCATTTAAAGTGGTAGGAAGAAATATCTTCTCCATAAATGTAGCTGTAAATTATAGAGCTGTCAGCATTGCCTCATTTTCCCTACATATAATATATATAGTATCTCTAAAATGATTTTTATTAAAAAGTACATTTTCTTTAAGAATGACAGACATAATTTAGTAACTAACTGTAATTGAGCCCTAAAGATATGAGATTGAATATATCTTGTCAAATGGAGGATTCCAATAATTTCTTCTTTATCACTGATACTGTCTCATTACCTTTAGAGAGAGAGAGAGAGAGAGAGAGAGAGAGGAGAGAAGAGAAGGGAAGAGAAGAGAGGAGAAAGGAGAAAAAACACTTATTGGATAAAAAACAGAAAAAGTAACAAAACAAGCTTATTTTTCTCATATATCGTATGTTTAAGACTACTTGGAGCTGCACGTGGTAGCTCTCAGTGGCTTGGGAGACTGAGGCAGGAGGATCATGAGTTCAAAACCAGTCTCAGCAAAAGTGACGTGATAAGCAACTCAGTGAGACCCTGTCTCTAAATAAAATACAAAATAGGGTGGGGGATGTGACTCAGTGGCCTAGTGCTGCTAAGTTCAAAACCTGGTATCAAAAAAAAAAGACTACTTGGAAATAGCCTCATAAATTATATTATTCAAAATCAAAAAGTTGAACATGCATTTTATAAAAAAAAGTAAACACTAACAAGAAAAATATTACCTCAATAACTCATTTAGACTGATAATTCATGCTAATAAATCTAATTTTACTTTAAAACTATAATATACCATTTATATTCCTCTAAAGTTTAGGTGAAATATCTTTTTGTCTATAAACTGTAAGTTAT
>NW_026009839.1:0-3233 GCF_001458135.2 Marmota marmota marmota
AAAAAAAAAAAAAAAAAAAAAAAACAATTTGAAGACAGGGAATTTATTTCCCAATTTCTATCCTCAGTACAGAGTAAATTACCAGGTACCTAGAAGTTGCATAAGGAATGTCACTGGCATGAATAAGTGAAAAGTTATGCCCAGTGTTTTTATTTAACATACATTTTTTTAGTAGTCTTAACAAATTCAAATAATTTTGAGACATTTATAACAACAACAAAAAAACTATTCTGAGTTCCTAACAAAATCAAGTTCTGTGCATAAAAACTTTGTGCTCCTGGCACTAAACAGTTTTTTTTATCATTATTATAAATTTTTCTTTTGGATACCAGGGATTGAACTCAGGGGCACTGGACCATTGAGTCATATCCCCAGTCCTATTCTGTATTTTATTTAGAGACAGGCTCATTGAGTTGCTTAGTGCCTCACTTTTGCTGAGGCTAGTTTTGAACTCTGGATCCTCCTGCCTCAGCCTCCAGAGTGGCTGGATTTTACAGGCATGTGTCACCATATACAACTAAACAGATTTTTTAAATTATTAAGTTATTTAAAAGTTTGGAAAATGCCCAGACATAATCTCACAATTTCTTAAAAGAACTGACTTTTTATTTGTCTAAAGCTATTTTTGGAATCTTTCAACAAGTATTGCTACATGAATGATACACACACACATATATACAATCAGGCAGGCTTATGCTTTTTTTTTTCCTTATTTTTTCCTGCTACAGAGTAAGATGTGGCTGTTAATTCAGTCAATCAGTCAATCTATAAAATTCATATAATAGTTCACAGTGATTTTTTTTTCAGGCTTCTTAGTCCAGGGAGCAAAAATAAAATACATTTTGCAGAGAAAAATCAAATGAACCTCACATGAATAAATTGTTTTCTTAACCATTTTCATTTTTTTATAAAAAACAGAAATGCTTTTACCTGGAAAGTACCTTCATTGACTAAGCTGGTATCATGCCGACTGACCTTTACTTTATTGTTCCACCAGCTCTCTGGCATTTTAATGTTTGGGCCCGTAATAATAGTCCTGAAGAATGGAGTGGGCTTTCAGAGGCAATTTTCTCCCTCAGGACTTAAAAATCAGTCTCTATTTTTCACATACTCAAAACAAAGCACTTAAAAAACACAATGGAAATACAGTTAGAGCAGAAAGTGTGCATATATATGCTTTATATCTTTAGATGATAAATGAAAAAGTTCACACCCATAAACCTCTTGGAATTTTCTTTTTAAGCTTGAGTATTCAACTTATTATAAGACTATGATCTTTCCTTTTGCAGGGCTTCCTGGGATGAAGAAACCTAGAACATCCCAATGTGGGGTCAGAATTTTTCATGGTGTGTACATTTTGCTTTGCTGAAAATGTCCTTGCACCTGGTTCATACCTGGCTGTGTGGCTCCTCTGTGTTTGAAAACATGACTTCCTTTGGTTCCACAATTTCCTCTAGTAGAGCCTTTCAGCTGGTTCCCAAATAAAAAAAAAGAAATCAGAGGCTTTTTCAAGTTGCAAAACAACCTCCCCCTGCTGAGCTAACAGATTTCTCTTCCTTTTGTCTCAGAAAAGAAACAGAATATATTCTTAAACTCTCTATCCCTTAACATTTGCAGCTGTTTCATAGGTTTGTGAACCACCCAAATTCTTATTTGTTAATATTTGAGAATTTGTATGATTTTAGATTTTTAAGTTTTAATAACTACTTAAACAAAATTTATGATTATAGAAATGGTTTTGTAAATTAGTTAATTAATATGCACTAATTAATACATTGAGAGAGACTATTTAATTCACATCATTGATTCAGATTATATTTAAATTTGTTAAACAAAGACATCAGTGCCCTTAAGTAAACATTTTATCATAAACTGCCCTTTATTTTCCAAATATTCAAGAAAATAATTCTCAAGGACAGGATCATTTTAATCTTTTGTAACTCATTAAATATTTAGAATGTGATCTTTAATTAATCAAGTATTTAAAGAAAAATATGGTGATCAACAGACTTTTCTAGGTACATGCTTACAGTTTTTGAAAAAAAGAGATCAATAACATACAAAATCTCCACCCAAAGAAGAGATTCCAACCTATTGGTGAGATGAGACAAGCCCATATGAAAGAAATAGCACATAAGAGAGTATCATGTACAGCTAGCTGCCAGCTAGGCTTATAAGTCATACACATAAAAGAACTGTACAACAGTAGCTGTAAGTAAAAACAGAATCTAAAAATGGAGAGACTATTGTGAATCAATGGCAATAGAGAAGATTATAATGAATTCTGCAACTATTGACAAATGCTTTCCTCCACTAGTGCTTTCTGTCAGGCTTCTGGATTGTTGCTGCTCAATTCATCTTATTCATGTTTCTCTTATCACCAAATACTAATGATTTTCTGAAATTATATAAGCCTTCATGTTTCACATATTCAACACTCAAGCACAAAATATCACACTTTTTCAAACATTTCAGACTAAATCTGTTCCCCTTTACCTCCTATACCAAATCCCCTCATGGCCACAGTCTATAATTGGCCATCCTCCACAAATACTTTTTTGGTATTTACCATATTTATGCACACTTATAATATCCTTCTCCCTTACCAATCTTCTATGTCAGTACATTTCCACTTTCCTATACTGTTGAGCCCCATTCATATTAATTCTTTGATGCCCATCTCTCTATACAAAAGCAATTTTCTTCCATTTTTTTCACCTCCCTATAATTACTTCCTTCCCTAACTAGTCTGAATTCTGTGACTGATGAGATAAACTACTTTTCCTATCAAAGCCCTCTCCTTTCTTCATATATTCCCTAAAAGTCATCATCTCTTTGTTCACTGGTCTATTACTTGGATATCTACATGCTATTATGAAAAAAAATCACAAAGTCTTATGTATTCTCGAGGCTAAAATTGTTTAATTAAAAAAATAGGCTATAACAAAAGGCATGTAAAGAGAGCACTTGTTCCTGGACACGGTGGTGCACACCTTTAATTAGGAGACTGAGGCAAGAGGATCCGAAGTTCAAAGCCAGCCTCAGCAAAAGCAAGGTGCTAAGCAACTCAATGACACCTGTCTCTAAATAAAATACCACATAGGGCTGGGGATGTGGGTCAGTGGCCAAGTGCCCCTGAGTTCAATCCCCAGCAACCCCCAAACAAATAATGAACTAAATTGACCTAATATAGGAAAAGTTAATATATAATGACAATTTTTTATTTGAAGATA
>NW_026009840.1:0-3233 GCF_001458135.2 Marmota marmota marmota
GAGGTTGAGAGGCTTGTGGGAAGCCGGTGGTGGCAGTTGGGCTCTGAGGGTTTTTCCTGAGGAGCTGTGTGGTGTGGTGTGTGTGTTCTAAAAATAAAGTTTGTTTCTTTTGACAAGTGGCTCCTGAATTGTGCCCAGCCAGACTGCGGCAGGAACTGAGGTAAATAGAATTCTAGTTTAAAGATTTATGATTTACCTGGGTAAGCCTTAGAATCTTGTTTAGTGTTTGCTGTAGCTATAGGTGTCATGGGCCAAAATTTCTCCCAATATCCTTGTTTTTATCTCTCATATTTTCTCTGGAGGCTTCTTAAATAAGATTGAGATATGTAGTTCTTTGCTTTATAATATCCACAGGTGAATTTCTGCCCCTGGGTTTTTGTCTGGTAAGCTGTGATTCTCTATATCTTGTCTCTCCAATATTTGGAGCAACATTTCTCCCTTTGACATTAATTCTCTGATGGATTAAGTAGAGTTGATTTTCAGTCTGTTCATTGTTGTGAGGATGAGAATGACAACATCAAAGCTCCTACATATAAATTAGAAACAGAAGTCTTTATTGTTTCATTTCTATATATTTTTGGTATTAAATTATTGATTTATGTCCAATATCTTGAGATATATTTTCAAGTTATAAATTTCTGGGATTTTCATTTTGCATTTATTGCTACAATTTTTCATTTGGGTCATATATTGATGTATCTTGTACTTTTTAACAGATTCACTGGAATGTGATGGAATATAAATATATTTTTCTATTTTAAACAATGTAGGTTTTAGATGTATGTGTATATATGTCATGTGTATATATGGATATTTGTGAAACTATCACCAAAAGGAAGATGATTCCATCCCTCCAATAAAGTTTGCTTTGCAACTTTGTATTTCCCTCTTCTATTTATGCCACAACTCCCCTCTTCCCACATTGTATACATTACCTACAAGTCTTTGTATGGATATGTTTTTTTTATTTTTCTTGTAAAAATATCAAAGAATTGTATGAATGAATCACCTGATATGTGCATTTTTTCAGTTATTTTAGAAAATGTCAAACTGTTTTGTTCTTTATTGACTGGATTATGCATTCATATCAGTGTATTAGAATCACATTAGTTCTGTGTCTTTACTAGCACTTGTTATGGTCATTATTTTAAATTGTAGCCATTGTGATAGATGTGCAGTTGTATCTCAGTATCACTCTAAATTGCATGGATGTAACTAAGTAACAATTCTTTCAATCTCAGGGAACCCCAGTCAATGGAGAAAATAGATCACAGGCCTGAAGCTAATCTTTCCTTTCTATTTATACTTTGCAACTATGACAGTTTTTGATTGAAGGCAATAATTTGTTCATGAAGTACTATAGAAGTAATTGGAGGGTCTGCATGATTTTACTTTCCCCTTGCTTCATTTTCTTTTACTTCTAAAATGCAATTAGTTGGTGGCAGGGATAAGGTGAGGCACTGCGGTACAGTTCATTACATCAGACATCATATTGAGTTGTTTTGAAGCTGGATCTTATATTTTATGATGATTGCTGTGTTTCTGGTTCATTTTGATACATAGGGTATAGCCATGTGGTGATGACATCAAATGAACCCTAAGCACATTTTATAGTTTCTTTTCTATGGTGGATCCTGGGCTCTAATTTGCATTCCCTAGATGTTAAAGCTTTTGGAAACCTGGGTCAGTTGCTTAGTAACTTGGGTTCTCAATCTGCTCTTTGATATTGGATATTATGTAGGGAGAAGGGTATCAAATTTGGTTTTCATTGCCAGTACTTTTCCCAGAAATCCTATTTCTACAATGTAAGCTTCTGTAGGTCTTTCATGGCTTCAAATATGTCTGTTGAATTTTTCTGTATTTCTTAGTTTTTTTTTTTTCCAGCATAATGTGTGGGCTGAAATGTCTAGTCTGCCATTTTTAGAAGAAGATATCTTAACAAATACTATTAAGAAAAAATACATTTAAGTTTACAGGTGTTATTTCTCATATCCATGGTTAATCTAAATCATTTATTAAGAAGTTAAACCATTTTAAATTAAACTTTCTGATTATTCTACATTAAGTTGCACATGTAAGAAATGGTATAGAGACATCTCATGAACCCTTTATTCAGTTCCACCTATTTTTATCATCTTGCTATACTATGCAGCACAATATGTCAATCAGAATATTAACATTAATTCAACTAAGATAAAACACTAAAAACAAAGAATTCTTCCATTGGAGTTCAAAATATTTTCAGCTTATCTTCTCAGCAGTTTTAGGTGGAGTTGTCTGCAGAGTGATATTCCACCCTCTGGATTGCTGGAGTGAGGCAGTAGTTCCATAGACAGAATTCCTGGAGGCAGGGTTTAGGCTTAGGTGGGCTCCAGGCTCTTTGATGAATGCCAATTTTTCTGGAGATTTTAAATCAGAGTTCCTCCAGTGCCCTGTACTTGCTGGTCCATGCAGGAAGACTTTACCCCTGGGATCTCCCCTGGGTTCCACTTGTGTGGTGGAGCAGCCAATTTTTAGACTCCTACCTCACCTACAGACCCCACATTTCCTCATCTCAGGTTCAGTCTCAAACAATCTATTCCATCCCTGCCCTTCCAAGTTCCTGGCCAGGTGCATCTCTTCCATCAGGTCCTGCAAGCAGTCGGATTGGAGGGGAAGGGGTACAGCTGGGTGGGTTTCTGAGATCAGTTGTCCCCTATGTAAATCTCTCTCCATGTTTGATTTTTCTCCTGATCACGTAAGCACAGTCTTAACTAATTATATACTAATGTCGTGCAGTTTGTGTTTACTGGGCCTGTATTTCAGGCCAAACCCAGGTTTGCTAGGAATCGGCTTTCTCAGCTTCCAGCACTATGCCTTGGCTGCAAAATGGTTCCTTCCTTGTCCTCTGCAGGCCGCCTGGAGAAATGGCAGCTTCTTCCCCCACACATGGATATCATGCAACTCATCTTCCAGGTTTGTTGGGCACTGTCCTTGATCTCTAAATGCTCTGTACCTAGGAACTCCTCAGGCTTCCCCAAAATTCGAGTTTCTTTAATCCCCTTATCTCTCTACTATGCTCACAGAAGGACTGCTCTGGCTGGTTCTTCTGGCCTGGCCGCAGCAGTGGCTGTGCCACTGAAGATTTTTTCCTTATTTTATTATATCCAAACTCCTGTGTCCCCATCTGCTTTGAATGTAAGATTTTAAATTCCAGTAAAGTCCCCCCTCCCTCTTTTTTTTTTTTTTTTTTT
>NW_026009841.1:0-3233 GCF_001458135.2 Marmota marmota marmota
ATCTTTCAGGATAAACAAAAGTTAAAAGAATTTGCAGCCAGAAAACCAGCATTGCAAAGAATCTTGAGCAAAACACTACAACGAGGAAGAAATGAAACAATAACCAAAACCAACAGTGGGAAGTACCTCAGTAAAGCAAGAGAGCAGGGGGAAAGCTAATCATGGAGAAACAAACCAAAGTAAAATAAAAAAAGATAAATAATCAAACATGGCTGGAAGTACAAACCATATATCAATAGTAACTCTAAACGTTAATGGCTTAAACTCACCAATAAAGTGACATAGGCTGGTAACATGGATTAAAAAAACAAATCCAACAATATGCTGCCTCCAGGAGACACATCTGATTTGAAAAGACATACACAGGCTGAAGGTGAAAGGTTGGGAAAAATCATAGCATGCACACGGTCCTCGTAAGCAAGCAGGGGTGGCCATCCTCATATTGAATAAAATCGACTTCAAGACTAAGTTAATCAAAAGGGATAAGGAAGGACATTATATACTGTTAAAAGGAACCATTAACCAACAAGACATAACAATTATCAATATTTATGCACCAAATAATGGTGCTGCGACGTTCATAAAACAAACTCTCCTCAAGTTCAAGAATCAAATAGACCACAACACAATAATTATGGGTGACTTCAACATACCTCTCTTACCATTGGACAGATCCTCCAAACAAAAGTTGAATAAAGAAACTATAGAACTCAATAACACAATCAATAACCTAGACTTAACTGACATATATAGAATATATCAACCATCATCAAGTGGATATACTTTTTTCTCAGCAGCACATGGATCCTTCTCAAAAATAGACCATATATTATGCCATAGGGCAACCCTCAGTAAATATAAAGGGGTGGAGATAATACCATGCATTTTATCTGATCATAATGGAATGAAACTGGAAATCAATGATGAAAGAAGGAAGGAAAAATCCTACATCATATGGAAAAGAAACAATATGTTACTGAATGATCAATGGGTTACAGAAGACATAAAGGAGGAAATAAAAAAATTCTTAGAGATAAATGAAAATACGGACACAACATATCGGAATCTATGGGACACAATGAAAGCAATTTTAAGAGGGAAATTCATTGCCTGGAGGTCATTCCTCCAAAAAAGAAAAAACCAACAAATAAATGAGCTCACACTTCATCTCAAAGCCCTAGAAAAGGAAGAGCAAAACAACAGCAAATGTAGCAGAAGGCAAGAAATAATTAAAATCAGAGCGGAAATCAACGAAATTGAAACAAAAGAAACTATTGAAAAAATTGACAAAACTAAAAGTTGGTTCTTCGAAAAAAGTAAGTAAGATCGACAGACCCTTAGCCATGCTAACGAAGAGAAGAAGAGAGAGAACTCAAATTACTAACATACGGGATGAAAAAGGCAATATCACAACAGATGCTATGGAAACACAGAAGACAATTAGAAATTATTTTGAAACCCTATATTCCAATAAAATAGAAGATAGTGAAGATATCGATAAATTTCTTAAGTCATATGATTTGCCCAGACTGAGTCAGGAGGATACACACAATTTGAACAGACCAATATCAATGGATGAAATAGAAGAAGCAATCAAAAGACTACCAACCAAGAAAAGCCCAGGACTGGATGGGTATACAACGGAGTTTTACAAAACCTTTAAAGAAGAATTAATACCAATAATTTTCAAGTTATTTCAGGAAATAGAAAAAGAGGGAGCTCTTCCAAATTTATTCTATGAGGCCAACATCACCCTGATTCCAACACCAGACAAAGACACTTCAAAGAAAGAAAACTACAGGCCAATATCTCTAATGAACCTAGATGCAAAAATCCTCAATAAAATTCTGGCGAATCGGATACAAAAATACATCAAAAAAATTGTGCACCATGATCAAATAGGATTCATTCCTGGGATGCAAGGATGGTTCAATATACGGAAATCAATAAATGTTATTCACCACATCAATAGACTTAAAAATAAGAACCATATGATCATCTCGATAGACGCAGAAAAAGCATTCAACAAAGTACAGAATCCTTTTATGTTCAAAACACTAGAAAAACTAGGGATAACAGGAACTTACCTTAACATTGTAAAAGCAATCTATGCTAAGCCTCAGGCTAGCATCATTCTGAATGGAGAAAAATTGAAGGCATTCCCTCTAAAATCTGGAACAAGACAGGGATGCCCTCTCTCACCACTTCTATTCAATATAGTTCTTGAAATACTGGCCAGAGCAATTAGACAGACGAAAGAAATTAAAGGCATAAAAATAGTAAAAGAAGAACTTAAATTATCACTATTTGCGTATGATATGATTCTATACCTAGAAGACCCAAAAGGGTCTACAAAGAAACTAGTAGAACTAATAAATGAATTCAGCAAAGTGGCAGGATATAAAATCAACACGCATAAATCGAAGGCATTCCTGTATATCAGCGACAAAACTTCTGAAATGGAAATGAGGAAAAACACTCCATTCACAATATCCTCAAAAAAATTAAAATACTTGGGAATCAACCTAACAAAAGAGGTGAAAGATTTATACAATGAAAACTACAGAACCCTAAAGAGAGACATAGAAGAAGATCTTAGAAGATAGAAAAATATACCCTGTTCTTGGATAGGCAGAACTAACATTATCAAAATGGCGATATTACCAAAAGTTCTCTATAGGTTTAATGCAATGCCAATCAAAATCCCAATGGCATTTCTTGTAGAAATAGATAAAGCAATCATGAAATTCATATGGAAAAATAAAAGACCCAGAATAGCAAAAGAAACTCTAAGTAGGAAGTGTGAATCTGGCGGTATAGCGATACCAGATTTCAAACTATACTACAGAGCAATAGTAACAAAAACAGCATGGTACTGGTACCAAAACAGGCGGGTGGACCAATGGTACAGAATAGAGGACACAGACACTAATCCACAAAGTTACAACTATCTTATATTTGATAAAGGGGCTAAAAGCATGCAATAGAGGAAGGGTAGCATCTTCAACAAATGGTTCTGGGAAAACTGGAAGTCCATATGCAACAAAATGAAACTGAATCCCCTTCTCTTGCCATTCACAAAAGTTAACTCAAAATGGATCAAGGAGCTTGATATCAAATCAGAGACACGCCATCTGATAGAAGAAAAAGTTGGCTACGATCTACATACTGTGGGGTCGGGCTCCAAATTCCTCAATAGGACACCCATAGCACAAAAGTTAATAACTAGAATC
>NW_026009842.1:0-3232 GCF_001458135.2 Marmota marmota marmota
TGCGCCTGCCACCATGTTAGATCTCCTCAGTAATATTCATGTTGCCATTACAGCTTCCTGGCATAAGCAAGTTCTTGGGATTATACAAACTGCTGCTTCTGTTTCCAGTCCAGATTTCTAGGAATGAAACCTTGCCGCCGTCGCCTCCGTCTCTGGGCCGCGCTCACAGGCGCTGCGCTCGTGTGCGACTGTAGCAGAGCCGCCCTGGCCTCCGCAGCTCTTCAGCCCGGTGCCCGGCCCCTGGGGCCCAAGCGGCTGCCGCCGCGGCTCTCCGTCCCCCTCCTCCGGAGCACGACCCCAGAGCAGGCTCTGCCCGAAGGTGCAGCGGCAAACAGGCCACCAAGGCGCTTGAGGCTGCAGTCCAGCCTTCGGAGGACAGGGCTCGGCACGCAGCCTAGCTCCAACCTCTAGGTGTGGCTGCCGGACAATGTATACGGAGCCATCAAGACAGCAAGCAGAAAGCAAATGGCGGCTCCCACGGAGTGGATTTTCAGCACAGAAACCACAGCCCCACCAACAATCCCAATCCACAAACTCTCCCTGTATAAAAAATATTCAAAAAAAAAAAAAAAAAAAAGGCGGGGCGCACTGAGCTTTCTTTGCCTCGGGTACTTACAATCCACTGCTGATTACACACTCAGCTTCTCTGCCCGGAGCGAAGCGAAAGAGGAAGCAGATGGGAGCAAAGCGCCCGTGGCTCTGAGCAGCCAAGCCTCCGGGAGCCAAGCGTCTCTTTTTCAATCTCTTTGTTCCTCCTGCTGCTTGGCAAAGTGGTCCGCTACAGATTAATGGTGAAAGGAGCTCTAACAGACTGTGCGAAATCTCTATTAAAGCCGCTGTTCTGAGCACCACGCTCAGCACTTCAGCAACCCCCGTACGCAGCGGCCATCTTCAACCTATGTCACAGCTCTTCAAAAGCAGAATTCTGGAGGTCTTGATTAGTGACTCAGCAGTCACACTCTCCTCTACCTGTTCCGTGGACCTCGCTGGACAAGAGAGAGCCCATGAACTTATCCCCTCTTCCTTTTTTTATTTTCTCATTATGATGTGACCCAGCTGCTATGTTTTATGGACAGAGTATGTAAAAGCTCACATGGTGCAGAACTGAGGGAGGTATTTGGCTAACAACTCTTAAGGAACTAAATCCTACAGCCCAACAATCACAGTAACCAAATCCTACCAGTAACCATGTGAATGTGGAGTGATTCTTTCTCATTTCAAGCCTTAAGATGAGATAATATCCCAAACTGACACCTTCACTATGGGTTTATTGGGGGCTGGAGGATCCATCTGAGCCAGCTCCTATAATTGACACATAGAAACTGATGTGATTAATGCTTGTTTCAAACAGCTAAATTTAGGGGAAATTTGTTACAGAGCAGTATATAATAGATATATAATCCATTAGTGGATGTTTTTAAACTACTGTATTAAAATAGGTTTTTGCTAAAAGTGATTCTTGCTTTAGAGCTTCTCTCTTTTGATTACATTTTATATTTATATTTCATCTCATTCTAATAGGGTTCATTTAGAATTCTGCTTTAGAATATTAACTATCAGCAGATTTGTATTCTGGGTAATTCAGTATACATAAGACATTAGTTTTCATTATTATAACTTTTTTTCTTTCCCTTGTGATATTTCCTCTATATCTGAATCAAAAGTTACCTGTGGCTCTGATCCTTTGGAATGTGACTTGTCCAAACTGAAATGGGCTATGAATACAAAACATACATCTGAATCTAAAGACTTAATATTTTAAAACTATTTCAACTCCATAAAAATACTATTATCTATAAGTGTATTGAACACAGGTTTCTATTCATTTTGAGTTTTATATTGATTACATGGTTATATAATAATATTTTATGAATACTGAGTTAAAGAAAGCATATTAGTGTAAATAATATGGCCTATTTCTTTTTACTTTTTAAAAATGTGAGTAGAGGAAAATTTAAAATTACATATGTGGTTAGCATTATTTGTATATTACATAGATAAACACTAATACACCATAATAGCATGTTCAGATTTTCATTTTTTAATCCTTTGATTACTTTTAAATATTTTGATTTACTTAATAATGCAGTTTTAGCTGGGTACAGTGGCACACATCTGTAATTCCAGAGGCTCAGTAGGCTAAGAGAGGAGGATCATGAGTTCAAAGTCAGCCTCAGCAATTTAGCGAGGCCCTAAGCAACTCAGTGAAACCCTGTATCTAAATAAAATACAAAAAGGACTGGGGATGTGTTCAATCCGTAGTACCCCCCCCCCCAAAAAAAATGTAGTTTTGATAACATCACCATGATGGCAGATGGTAAACTTCAGGACATCCTCCCAGATATTACCAATATATGGGCAAGAATAACTGTGAGAACTTTAGAGACCATTTAAGAGGCTATTGAACCTAAGCAATAAAAAGAAATTCAAGCAAAAGTGTTAGGAAAATCAATAGTATTTGGAATGCTTTTCCTGCTACACAGAAATGCATGGAGCAAACCCCTTAATTCGCTGACTCTCCTCTCTGGAAGCAAAAATGGACCATACATTCAATAGTCTTATTTGTCTAGGAGCTTCCCAGAGATTCATTTCTATCTTTCCACACTCAGAATAGAGACAGGAACACTAGGAGCTGGAAGTGGTTGAAGATTAGAGCTGCAGTTTTGCAATTAGACACCACAGGAGGCAGAAATCAAAAAAAAAAAAAAAAAAAAAAAAAAAAGGTAGACCCTACAACCTCCAGTCAGTGTGACTGGTAAAGGTCTTCTGCACAAATACAGTACCCAAAGACTGGAAGCAGTAACTGTTTTATCAGGTGCCAGTATTCAGAAAAACATAAATTCTAAGACACTCAGAAGACAAGGAAAATATGCCCCAATCAAAGGAATAAGATAGTCTTCCACCATTGCATGCTTTTAGCTCCTTTATCAAATATAAGATAGTTGTAGCTTTGTGGATTAGTCTCTGTGTCCTCTATTCTGTACCATTGGTCCACCCTCCTGTTTTGGTACCAGTACCATGCTGTTTTTGTTACTATTGCTCTGTAATATAGTTTTAAGTCTGGTATCGCTATACCGCCTGATTCGCACTTCCTGCTTAGAATTGCTTTTGCTATTCTCAGTCTTTTATTTTTCCATATGAATTTCATGATTGCTTTATCCATTTCTACAAGAAATGCCGTTGGGATTTTGATTGGCATTGCATTAAACCTATAGAGAACTTTTGGTAATAT
>NW_026009843.1:0-8298 GCF_001458135.2 Marmota marmota marmota
CCAATTTTAGGGCTAGGATAAGAGCTAGGGTCTGCATTAGGGTTAGGGCTAGAATTATGGCTAGGGTTAATATCACGTCTAGGGTTAAGGTTAGGAATAGTTTTAGTGTTAGTTTTATGGCTAGGTCTAGTGTAAGGGTTAGGTAGGGTAAGAGTCAGGTTTATAGCTATGGGAATTATTAGCGTTACGGTTAGTATTAGGGTTTGGTTTACATTTGAGGTTAGGGTTAGGGCTCGAAATAGCATTCAGGTTAGGGTTAGTGTAATAATTGGATTAGGTTTATGTTCAGGGTAGGTTAGGCTAATAGGTTTGGGAATAGTGATAGGTTTAGGGTTAAGCCTAGGGTTAGCATTATGTAAGGGTTATGTTTAGGGTAATGGATACATTTAGATTTAAGGTTAGGTATAGGGTTATGTTTAAAATTAGGTCTTGTGTTAGGGTTAAGGTGAGGGTTAGAACTAGGATTAGGTTTAGGATTTTGTTTAGCATAAGGGTTAGGTTCTGAGCTATGGTTAGGGCTAGGCTGAGAGTTAGGTTTAGAATTAGGTCTAGGGATAGGATTATGGTAAATTTTGGGTTAGCGTTGGTGTTAGGGTTAGACCTAGGTTTAGTGTTATGGTCAGAATAAGGATCAGGGTTAGGGTTAGGGTTTGGGATAGTGTTCGAGCTGAAACAAAGGCTAGGGTTAGGACTATTAATAGGGTTAGGGTTTTGGTTACTCTAAAGACTACAGATAGATCTATGGTTACTCTTCGGTTTAGGATTTCACTTAGGATAAGGGATTGATTTAGATCTAGGGTTAGGACTATGGTGAGAGTTAGAGGTAGAGATAAAGCTAGGTTTAGGGCTCATTTTGTGTTATATTTTGGGCTAGGATAGGGCAACAGCTAATGTAAGAACTAGGGTTACCATTAGGGTTAGTTTTAGGGTTAGGGTTAGGGGTAGTTTGAGTTCTAGTGTTAGGTTTAAGGTTAAGGTGATATTTATAGCTATGGTTCTTGTTAGTATAGGAGTCAGGGTCAGGGTTAGTTTTAGGGTTAGTGTTAAGACTCGAATTAGGGCCATTGTTAGTGTTTGTTTTGAGTTTAGAGCAGTGTTTAGATCTAGAGTGAGTGTTAGGATATGAGTCAGTGTCAGGGTTAGTTTTAAGGTGAGGCTTAGGACTCAAATTAGGGCTAGGTTTAGGTCTAAGTGTAGTGTTAGTTTTTTGTAGTGTTAGTTTAGTTTTTAAGTTAAGGTTTAGGGTTAGGGCTATTGCTCGGTTTTGGTTTACTGCTAGGATTGGGTTAGGGCTAGTTTTACTATTATAACTAGCGTTAGGGCTAGTGTTAGTGTTCGGCTTAGGCTTAGGTTTAAGGTTAGATTTAGAGTTAGGGTTAGGGCTGGGACTAACTTTCGGGTAAGTATTAGGGCTAGTGTTAGGTTTATGGTAGCAGTTAGGGATAGAACTAGGGCTAGGGCTAGGGCAAGAGTTAGAGTTAGTATTTGGGCTAGGGTTAGGATAGGGTTAGAGATAGAGCTAAATTAGGGCTACGATGAGGGATAGATTTTTGTGTTTAGATTAAGCCTAGGGTTAGGGTTAGGGTTAGGTTTAAATTTAGGGTAAGGGATGACATTATAGCTGGGTTTAGAGGTAGGGTGATGGTTAGAATTAGGGTTAGGTGTAGGGCTAGAGATAGGGTTATAATTAAGGCTAGGTTTAGTACAAGAATGAGGGCTAGGTGTGTTTATAGATTTAGGTCTAGGATTAGGGCTAGTGTTAATTTAAGGTCCAGAATTATGGTTAAAGAGAGTTTTAGGTTTAGGTTTATGGCTAAGTCTAGGTTAGTGTTAGGTGTTGGGTTATGGTCAAGTTTAGAGCTAGAGGTATTATTAGGGTCAAGGTCTGAATTAGGGTTTGAGATAGGTTAAGGTTTCAATTTTGGAATTGAGTTAGTTTTAGGATTAGCGTTAGGGTAATGATAGGGTTAGGTTTAGGATTCAGGTTAGGTTTAGGGTAATGGAAGAGTTAGGATTCGGGATAAGGTTAGGTTTATGCTTAGGGTTATCATTAAGGTTTGGGTTATGGTTACGTTAATGGATAGAGTTAGAGATCAGTTTAAAACTAAAGTTATGGTTACAATTAGGGCTAGTGTTAGGGTTAGGTTAGGTTTAAAGCTAGGGTTAGGGCTCTGATTAGGGCTAGGTTTTGGGTTATGTTAGGGCTAAGGTTAGGGTTGCAGCAAATGTAAGTACTAGTTTTAAGTTTAGTGCTAGTTTTAGGGTTTGAGTGCTAGGTTTAATGTTAGGATTAGGTTTACTGATACGGTGATGTTTAGAGCTAGAAATGTTAGGGTCAGTGTCAGGTTCAGGGTTAGTTTTAGGGTTTGGCTTCCAACTCAAATAAGTCTAGGTTTAGGTCTAAGTGTAAGGTTAGGGTTTGGTTTAGGTTAATGTTTAGGGTTAGAATTATGGCTCAATTTTGTTTTAGGACTAGGGCTAGCGTTAGAGCTCATTTTAGGATTACTGTTATGGTTTGGGCTAGTGTTAGGTTTACGCTTAGGCTTCGGGTTAAGGCTAGTTTTAGAGTTATGTTTTGCCTAAGGTTAGTGCTAGGGATAAGTATTGGGAAGGGTTAGCACTAGGGTTAGGGCTATGGATAGGTTTATGGTAAGGGATAGGGTTAGAATCAGTGATAGGGCTAGTATGAGAGAGTTAGTCTTAGGGCTAAGGTTAGGGTTAGGTTTATGGATTGGGCTAAATTACGGCTAGGGTTATGTTAGGGCTAGGGTTAGGGCTAGTTTTAGAATTAGACTTAGGCATCAATTTATTGTTAGATTTAGAGGTATATTTTGATCTAGGGTTAGTGCTAGGGCTAAGAATAAGGCAAGGGTTGCCACTAGGGTTAGGGTTAGAGTTAGGGTTTAATTTAGAGTAAGGGATGTGGTTATAGCTAGGCTTAGGGCAAGGGCGAGGGTTAGTATTAAGGTTAAAACTAGGGTTAGAGTTAGGGTTATGGTTAAGGCTATGTTTAGGGCTACGATGAGGACTAGGATTTGTTTTAGGGTTAGGGATAGTATTAGGACTATGGCTAATGTCAGGTCTTGGGTTACAGTTAGGGATAGATTTAGTGTTAGGTTTATGGCTTGGTCCAGTGTAAGGGTTAGGTTTTTGGTTAGGGTCAGGTTTAGATCTAGGGTTATTTTTAGAATCAGGGTCAGGAATAGGGTTTGGGTTAAGTTAGTGTTTAGGTGCAAGGCTCGAATTAGTGTTAGATTTAGGGTTAGGGTAATGACAGGGTTAGGTTTAGGGTTTAGGTTTGGTTTAGTGTAATGTATAGGGTTAGGGTTAGGCCTAGGGTTATCAGAAGGGTTAGGGTTATCATTAGGGTAATGGATAGGGTTATCCCTAATGTTAGGGCTATGGTTATTTATAAGATTAGGGCTAGTGTTTGGGTCAGTGTTAGATTTAAGTTTAGGGTTAAAGTTAGATTTAGGACTAAGATTAAGGCTAGGTTTTGGGTTAGGTTAGGGCTAGGGTTAAGGCTACCGCTAATGTATGAAGTAGGTTTATGATTACAGCTAGTTATAGATTTAGAGTTAGGTCTAAGTATAGTGTTAAGGTTATGTTTATGGTGATGATGATGTTTAGAGCCAGGGTTAGTGTTAGGGTCAGAGTCAGGGTCAGGGTTGGTTTTCGGATTAGGGTTAGACTATAATTAGGGATAGAGTTAGGGCTAGGTGTAGGGTTAGGATTTGTTTTAGGTTGAGGGTTAAGGGTAGGGCTATGACTTGGTTTTGTTTTAGGGCTAGGGGTAGGGTTATGGCTAGTTTTATGATTAGTCTTAGGGTTAAGACAAGTGTAAGTGTGAGATTTAGGCTTAGGTTAAGGAATAGGGATAAGAGTAGAGTTATGGTTAGGTTTAGACATAGGTTTAGGGTTAAATTTAGAGGTAGGTTTAGATCTAGGTTTTGTGATAGGGCTACGTATAGGTCTAGGGTAGGGCTACGTTTAGCGCTAGGTATATGGTGATGGTAAGGGATAGGTTTACAACTAGATATAGGGTAATATGAGAGTTAGAGTTAGTCTTAGGGCTAGGGTTAGGTTTAGGGCTAGGGCTAAATTAGGGCTTGGATTAGGGCTAGGGTTAATGTTAGGGTTAGGGCTAGGGTTAGGGCTAGATTTAGTTTTAGGTTTAGGGTTAGGTTAGGTTTAGAGTAAGGGATGGCAATATAGCTAGTTTTAGGACTAGGGTGAATATTAGGGTTAAGGTTAGGGTTACCGTAGGGTGAGGTTTATGATTAAGATGAGGTTCCTTGCTAGGATGTGGGCAAAGTTTTGCATTAGGGTTAGGGCTAGAATAGAGCTATGGCTAATGTCAGGTCTAGGGTACGGTTAGGGATAGTTTTAGGGTTAGTTTTATGGCTAGGTGTATTGTAAAGTTTACGTTTCTTATTAGGGTCAGGTTTAGAGCTATGGGTATTATTAGAGTCAGGGTCAAGTTTAGGGTTGGGGTTAGGTTAAGGTTTAGGTTTTGGGGTCAAATTAGTGTTATATTTAGAGATTGGGTAATGACACAGTTAGATTTAGGGTTCAGGTTTGGGTTAGGTTAATAGATAGGATTAAGGCTAGTGCTAGGATTAGGTTCTGCCTAGGGTTAACGTAAGGATTATAGTTATCTTAGGGTAATGAATAGGATTAAAGCTAGGGTTAGGGCTAGGGTTATGGTTAGGATTAGGTCTAGGGTTAGGCTTAGGGTTATAGTTAGGGCTAGGGTTATTCTTAAGTTTAGCTTTAGGTTTAATGCTAAGGTAGGGCTTCGATTAGGGCTAGGTTTTGTGATAAGTTAGAGCTATGGCTAATGTAAGAACTAGTGTAATGATTAAGACTAGTTTTATGGTTAATGTTAGGGCTAGATGTAGTTTCAGGGTTAGTTTTAGGGTTAGGGTGAAGTTTAGAGCTAGGGTTATTGTTAGTGTCAGGGACAGTGTTCAGGTAGAATAATGGTTAGGGTTAAGGGCAGAATTAGGGCTAGGGTGAGGTCTAGAGGTAGGGTTAGAGTTTGGGTTAGGTTAGGGTTATTGTTAAGGCTAGGCCTAGGTTGTCTTTATGTCTAGAGCTATAGTTATGGCTAGATTTAGGATTAGGTTTAGGTCTAGGGCTAATGTTAGGGTTAGGATTAGGTGTAAGGTTACCAGTAGGGCTAGTGTTAGGGTTCAGTTTAGGGTTAGGTTTAGATTTAGAGCTAAGATTAGTGTTAGGGTCAGAATAATGGTAAGGGTTAGGGTTAGGGTTTGGGTTATGGTTAGATCTAGAATGAAGGCTAGGGTTAGGACTAGTTATAGAGTTAGGTTTTGGTTAGGCTAAGGATTAGTGCTAAGAATAGAGTTAGCATTAGGGTGAGGGTTTGGCTTAGGGTAAGCTATAGGGTTAGAGCTAAGGTTAGGACTAGGGTTAGAGTTAGGTTTATGGTTAAAGCTCGTGTTAGGGCTTGGATTAGGGCTAATGTTGTATTAGGTTTAGGGCTAGTGTTATGGTTATGGCAATTGTAAGAAATGAGGTTACGATTAAGGTTAGTTTTAGGGTTAAGTTTAGGGCTAGGCCTATTGTTAGGGTTAGGTTTAATGTTAGGGTGATATTTAGAGCTAGGTTTAGTGTTTGGATATGAGTCAGGGTCATGGTTAGGTTTCGGGTTAGGGTTAGGTTTCAAATTAGGGCTAGGTTTAGGGCTGGTGTAGGGTTAGGGTTTGGCCTAGGGTAAGGGTTAGTGTTAGGGGTATGGCTCAGTTTTGTTTTAGGGCTAGGGCTAGGGTTAGGGCTAATTTTAGGAATAGCATTAGGGTTAGAACTAATTTCAGGGTTAAGCTGATGCCTCAGTTTAGGTTTAGTTTTAGAGATAGGTTAGGGCTAGGGCTAAGGATTATGACTAGGGTTAGGGCTTGGGTTAGGGTTATGGTAAGGGATAGGGTTAGTTTTAGAGATAGGTTTTGATCTAGAATTAGTGCTAGGGCAAGAGTTATGACTAGGGTTAGGGCTTGCATTAGGGTTATGGTAAGGTATACGGATAGAATAGGGATAGGTCTTGTGTGAGAATTATACTTAGTCTTAATTGAAGGGTAAGAGTTAGGGTTAGGAATAGGGCTATATTAGGGCTAGGATTAGGGCTAGGTTTAATATTAAGGTTAGGGCTAGGGTTAGGGTTAGTGTAAGGGTTAGGGTTTAAGATAGGGTTAGGGCTAGGGGGAGTGTTAGGTTTAGTGTTAGGTCTAGGTTAGGGTTATGGTTATGATTAGGTTTAGGGTTGTGCTTAGGGCTTGGTTTTTTATTAGGGTTAGGGCTAGTTTTAGTGTAATGTATTGGATTAGATGTAAGATTAGATTTAGGGTTAAGTTTAGGTTATGGTTAAATTTAGGTTCAGGGATAGGTTTAGTTTTTATTTATGGTAAGGTTTAGGGTTAAGTTTATGGCAAGGGTTAGGTTTAGAGTTAAGTCGAGGGTTAGGATTAAGATTAGGGTTATGGATAGGGTTAGGTTTAGGGTAATGTTAGGATTAGAGCTAGGGTTAGTAGTAGGGTTAAGTTCAGGATTAGGGCTAGGGTTAGGTTTACGTGTACGTATAGGGCTAGGGTTATGTTTAGGCTAAGGGTTAGGCTTTGAGCTAGGGTTCTGTCTAAGGCAAGGGTTAGGGTTAGGGCTACATTTAGGATTATGGTTATTTTTATGGTAGGATTAGGCCTCAGCATAGTGCTAGGTTTTGTGTTAGGTTTAGGCCCAAGGTTAAGGCTATGTGTAATATAAGATCTAGGATTCTGATTAGAGCTAGTTTTAGGGTTAGGGTTATGGCTATGTCTAGTGTTAGTTTTAGGTTTTGGGTTAGGTTCAGGTTTAGAGCTAGGTTTAGTGTTAGTGTTAGGGTCAGTGTTCAGGTTAGAGTTAGGTTTAGGGTGAAAGCCAGAATTAGGACTAGGTTTAGGTCTAGAGATTGGGATAGTGTTCACTTTAGGATAAGGATTATGTTAGGGCTAGGGCTCAGGTTTCTTTAGGTCTAGGTCAAGAATAATGGCTATATTGAGGATTAGGCTTAGGTCTAGGGCTAGGGTTACGCTTAGGTTTAGGTATAAGTTTACTGGTGGAGCTAGTTTTAGGGTCTGGTTTAGGGTTACAGTCAGATTTAGACTGAGCATCTGTGTTAGGGTAATGATTTGAGTTAGGGTTAGAGCTAGAATGAGGGCTAGGGTTAGGATTAGTACTAAGGTTAGGGTTTGGATTAGTCTATGGATTAGGATTAGGACTAAGGTTAGCATTATGGATAGGGCTTGGCTTATGGTAAGTGATAGAGTAAGAGCTAGGGTTAGGGCTAGGATTAGAGTTAGGGTTAGGGTTGGGGCTAGGTTTAGGTTTAGGTTTACATCTAGGGTTAGGACTCAGGTTAGGGCTAGTTTTTCTGTTAGGTTTAGGGAGTATCAAAGAAATCTGACCAAATAATTTGGGGAGGTCATTCAGTACATATATATTTCCCTGTTATCTCCAAAAGTGCTTTTGGATAAAGATGTTTTTGCATGCTTCAACTTTGGGAAACATTCACAAGGAATAAACCACAGTGCCCACATAGAACTGATTAGGTGTGTGCAGTTTTAAGCAGCAAGCACCAACCCTGTTTGATTTCAAGTTCCATTTCCATTTACCCATATAGGTCAAAATGAAGGAAACCTTAAAATACAAACTGTTCCTGACACCAAACCATTGAAGGGATAAGATACAAACATGGGGAAAATAGTAAGACTAGGTAAAAGACAAATTATGCCAAGTATCAAATGAAAGTATCAAAGAAATTTGATGAAAATTGGGGGAGGTATTTTAGTACATTCATATTTTTCTGTTTTTTTTTCTTAAAGTGCTCATGGATAAATTGTTTTTCATACTTCAGCTTAAGGTACTTTCACAAAGAAAAACCAAAGAGTGCCCACAGAGGGCTGATTGAGTGTGTGAAGTTTCATGCAGCTAGCAACAACACTGTTTGATTTCCAGCTCCATTGCATTCACACTTAGTGTTAAGTAAGTGAAACCTAAAAATTCAAACTGTTCCTGACACTGAACCATTGAACATTGAAGGCCCAAACTTGGGGAGCCTACTAAGGCTAGGTCAAGGATGAATCCAGTACAGTATCAAATTAATCCAACCAAAAAATTTTGAAGATCTTTCATTACATGGGTATTCTGCTTGCTCCTAATGCACCCAGAGATAAAGCTGTTACTTTCTACTTCATCTTAGTTCTACTTCCATGGCAAACACCAGATTATGCTCACTGAAAATCAATA
>NW_026009843.1:10408-18079 GCF_001458135.2 Marmota marmota marmota
ACTCAAGCAGCTAGCCCAAACCCTGTTTGATTTCCAGCTTTTTTTCATTCACCTCTACATGGAAAAAAAGAAGAGAAACATGAAAATTGAAACTGTTGCTGAAAGCAAACCCTTTATGTAGGAGGCCCAAACATTTGGAGTATAGTCAAAATAGGAAAAATATGAATCCTCCACAGTATCATAGAAATTTGAAAACAAAAGTAACTCTTATCTTAACACTAGGTCTAATCCTAGTCCTAACACTAACCCTAACACTAACTTTAACCTGTTTAGAGTCCCTTTGATCCTAGAAGTCCCACATTTGGGGAGCCAAGTTGGGTAAGTTAACAGATGAATCTTTCACAATATCAAAGAAGTCTGACCAAATAATTGGGGAGGTAGTTTAGTACATGCATATTTCCCTTTTTCTCCTAAAGTGCTCTCACATAAAGTTGATTTGCATGCTTCAGCTTAGGGCTACTTTTACAAGGAATAAACCAGAGAATGCCCATAGAATACTGATTGAGTATGTGAGGTTTGAAGTACGTAGCACCAACCCTGTTGGATTTCAAGCTCCATTTCCATTTACACGCATAGGTCAAAATGAAATTAAAACTTAAAATACAAACTGTTCATTAGAGCAAACCCTTGACGTAAGAGGTCCAAACCTAAAGAATATAGTAAGGCTAAGTCAAAGTTGAATCCTGCCCAGTATCAAAGAAATTTGAACAAAACTAAATCTAACAAAATATTAGCTGTAAATCTAGCCCTAAACTAATACACAATCTAACCTAACCTGTTGAGAAAACCATTGATCAGAGTAGTCCCCAAATAAAGGATCCCAGTGGGGAAAACTAACAGATGAATCCTGTACAGTATCAAAGAAATCTGACCAAATAATTGGGGGAGGTATTTCAGTACATGCATATTGCCTTGTTTTCTCCTAAAGTGCTCTTGGATTTGTTTTGCATGCTTCAGATTATCACTACTTTTACAAGGAAGAAACCAGAGAGTGCCCACAAATAACTGATTGAGTATGTGAAGTTTCAACCAGCTAGCACCAACCCTCTGATTTCCAACTCCATTCTCATTTACCTATATAAATCAAAATGAAGTGAGACATTAAAAACAAACTATTTCCAACAGCGAACTATTGAACCACGAAGGCCCCAAACTGGGGCACATAGTAAGGCTAGATAAAAGATAAATCTTCCCAGTATCAAAGAAATTTGAACAAAACAACTCTAACCCTAACACTAGCTCTAAAGCTAGCCCTAACCTTAACCATAACACTAGCCCTTACCTGTTTAGAGAACCAGGGTTAGGGCTACTGTGAGAGTTAGAGTTAGCCTTAGAGCTAGGGTTAGGGTTAGGGTTATGTATAGGGTTAAATTAGGGCTAGGATTAGTGTTCACCTTAGGCATAGAGTTAGGGTTAGGGTTAGGTTTAAGGTTAGGGTAAGGAATGGCATTATAGCCAGGTTTAGAGATAAGGTGAAGGTTAGAATTAGGGTTAGGGCTATGGTTAGGGATAGGGTAATGATTAAGGCTAGGTTTGGGGCTAGGATGAGGGCTATGCTTTATTTTAGTGTTAGGGCTAGGATTAGGGCTAGGGCTAATATGAGATCTAGGATTATGGTTAAAGATAGTTTTAGGGTTAGGTTTATGCCTACATATAATGAAAGGGTTAGGTTTAGGGTTAGGGTCAGGTTTAGAGCTATGGTAAAGGTCTGAGTTAGAAGTTTGGCATAGGTTAAGTTTTAAAGTTAGGGCTCGAGTTAGCATTATGTTTAGTGTTAGTGTAATTATAGGGTGAGGTTTAGGGTTTAGGTTTGGTTTAGAATAATGTATAGGTTTAGGATTAGGGAAAGGGTTAGGTTTAGGCCTAGAGTTATGGTTATTGCAATGGATAGGTTTAGAGATATGTTTAGGGCTAGGATTATGGTTTTGATTAGGGTTAGGGTTAGGATTAGGTTTAGGGTTAAACCTCGGTTTAGGGATTGGATTAGGGATAGGTTTTGGGTTAAGTTAGTGCTAGGGTTAGGGGAAAGGCTAATGTAAGTGTCAGGGTTACAATTAGGGTTGAATTTAGGGTTAGGTTTAGTGATAGGTCTAGTGTTAGGTTTAGGGTTATGGTTAGGGTGATGTTTAGACTAGGGTTAATATTATGGTCAGAGTTAGGGTCAGTGTTAGTTTTAGCTTTCAGCTTAAAACTAGAATTAGAGGTAAGGTTAGGGTTAGGGTTAAGGGTTGGTTTATGTTAAGGGTTAGAGTTAGGGCTATGGCTCGGTTTTGTTTTAAGGCTAGTATTAAAGTTAGATTTAGAGTTAGGGTTAGGGTTAGGCTTAGGGTTAGGATTTGATTTAGAGTTAAAATTAGATCTAAGTTAAGGCTAGAGCTAATGATAGGGCTAGGGTTAGGGCTTGGTTTAGGGCTAGAATTAGGGTTCCAGTAAAGGATAGATTAGAACTAGAGATGGGGCTAGGGTGAGAGTTAGATTTAGTCATAGGGCTAGGGTTTGGTCTAGGGTTATGAATAGGACAAAATTAGTGCTAAGATTAGGGCTAGGGTTAGTTCCTGGGTTAGGCCTAAAGTTAGGTTTAGGGTTAGGATTAAGGCTAGGTTTAGGACTGGGGTTTGTGTTAGGTTTAGGGCTAGGATTAAGGCTATGTCTAATGTCAGGTCTAAGCTTATGGTTGGGGATAGTTTTAGGATTAGTGTTATGGCTAGGTCTAGTGTAAGGGTTAGGTTTAGTGTAAAAGTCATCCTTAGAGCTAGGAGATTTATTAGGGTCAGGGTCAGTGTTAGAGTTTGTTTGAAGTTAGGTTTTAGGGTTATGGCTTGAATTAGCACTAGGGTGTGGGTTAGGGTAATAATAGGGTTTTGTTTAGAGTTAAAATTAGGTTTAGGGTAATTGATAGGGTTAGGGTTAGCAATAGAGTTAAGGTGAGGCCTAGGGTTCACATTAGGGTAAGGGTTATGGTTAGTATAATGGATAGGATTAGAGCTAATTTTAAGGCTAGGTTTATGGTTAAGAATAGGTCTTGAATGAGGGTTAGGGTTAAAACAAGGATTAGGCTTGGGTTTATGTTTAGCATAAAATTAGGTTTTGAGCTATGGTTAGGGCTAGGGTGTGGGTTAGCTTTAGGGTTACTTCTAGGGATAAGATTATAGTACTCATAGGGTTTGGGTTAGGATTAGGGCTAGGGACATCATTAGGGATAGGGTTAGGTTTAGGGTAATGCATACGATTAGATGTAGTTTTAGGGCTATCTTTAAAGTTAGATTGAGGTTTAGGCTTAGAGTTAGGGCTATGGTTATGTTTAGGTTTATAGTAAGGGTTAGGGTTTGAGCTAGGGTTAGGTCTATGGCAAGTGTGAGGTTAGGTCTAGGATTAGTTTTCCAGTTAGGTTTAGGTTTAGCATTAAGCCTAGGATTATCAATAAGGTTATGTTTAGGTTTAGAGTAATGGGTAGGTTTAGAGCTAGGTGTATGGCTAGGGTTAAGGTTAGAATTAGGGCTAGGGTTAGGGTTAGGGTTATGTTATATTCAGCAAAAGGGTGAGGATTATGCCTAGGGTTAACATTATGATTAGGTTTATCATAAGCATAATATATAGGGTTAGATTTTTGGTTAGGGCTAGGGTTAGGTTAGGATTAGTGTTATTTAGGTTAGGTTTTGGGTTAGGACTATTAAACCTAGCTTAGAGTTAGGGTTAGGTTATATTTGGGTAAAGTTTAGGTTTTGAGCTATGGTTGGGTCTAGGACGAGGGTTAGGTTTAGTGTTATGGTCAGGGTTAGGTTTAGGGTTAGGGCTATGGTTTTCATTAGGGTTAGGATTAGGTTTAGGGTAATAGATTGGGTTAGATGTAATGTTAGCTTTATGTTTAAGGTTAGGTTTAGGTTTAAGTTTAGTTTTAGGGTTAGGTTTATCCTTGGTTTTAGGGTCAGAGTTAGGGTTTGAGTTAGGGTTAAGGCTATGACAAGGTTTAGGTTTAGGGTTAGGTCTAGGGTTAGGTTTATGGTTAGGGTTAGGGTTACAGTTAGGGTTATGGATAGGGTTATCATTAGGGTTAGGTTTAGTTAGGGTAATGGCTAGGGTTAGAGCTAGTGTTAGGTCTAGGGTTAAGGTTAGGATTAGGGCCACGGTTAGGGTTATGATTAGGGATAGTGCTAGGGTTATGTTTAGGCTAAGGGTTAGGTTTTGAGCTAGGGTTAGGACTAAGATGAGGGTTAGGGTTATAGTTAGGACTAGGGTTAGGGTTATGGTGAGGGTTATTCTTAGGGTAGGTTTAGGCCTCGATTAAGGTTAAGGTATTTATGTTTTGTGTTAGGTTTAGGCCTAAGGGTAGTGCTATGTGTAATGTAATTCTAGGGTTCTGATTAGAGCTAGTTTTAGGGTTAGGGTTATGGCTAGGTCTAGTGTTAGGATTAGGTTTTGAGTTAACTTCAGGTTTAGAGCTAGGTTTAATGTTAGTTTCAGGGCCAGTGTTCATGTTAAAGTTAGGGTTAGGGTGAAATCCAGAATAGAACTAGGGTTAGGTCTAGTGGTAGGGTCAGTGTTTGTTTTAGGTTAAGGGTTATTGTTAGGGCTAGCATTAAGTTTTTGTTTAGTTCAAGGGCTAGAGTAATAGCTAGATTAAGATTAGGTTTAGGTATGGGGCTAGTGTTAGGTTTAGGTTTAGGTATAAGTTTACCGGTAGGGCTAGTTTAAGGTTTCAGTTTCTGTTTAGGGTCAGGTTTAGACCTATAATTAGTGTTAGGGTCAGAATAAGGGTGAAGGTTAGGGTGAGGTTTTGAGTTAGGATTAGATATAGAATGAGGGCTGGTGTTAGGACTAGTAATAGGGTTATTGTTTGGGTTTGGCTAAGGATTAGGATTAGGACTAGAGTTAGCTTTATGAATAGGGTTTGGCTTAGGGTAATTGATAAAATTAGAGCCAGGGTTAGAGCTAGGATTAGAGTTAGGTTTAGGGCTAGTTTTAGGGTTAGGGTTAGGGTTAAGTCTAGTGTTAGGGCTCATATTAAGGCTATTTTTGTGTTAGAGTTAGGGCTAGGTTTTGGCTAAGGCCAATGTAAGAACTAGGGTTATGATTAGGGTTAGTTTTAGGGTTAGGGTTTCGGCTAGGTCTAGTGTTAGCATTAGTTTTAGGGTTAGGGTGATATTTAGAGCTAGGATTTGTGTTTGGATATGAGTCAGAGTGAGGGTTAGTTTTAAGCCTAGGACTCGAATTAGAGCTTGGGTTATGGCTAGTTATGGGTTAGGGTTTGCTTTAGGTTAAGATTTAGGGTTAGAACAATGGCTCAGTTTTGTTTTAGGGATAGAGCTTGGATTAGGGATAGTTTTAGGATTAGCAATAGTGTTAGATCTAGTTGTAGAATGAGGTTTATGCTTAAGATTAGGGTTAGATTCAGAGTTATGGTTAGATCAAGGGTTTGGGCTATGGCTAGCCTTAGGGCTCAGGTTAGGGCTATTGTGAGGGTTATGGTAATGAATAGGGTTATAAATAGAAATAGGGCTAGGGTGTGAGTTAGAGTTAGTCTTAAGGCTAGGGTTATGGATAGGGTTAAGGTTAGGGTTCAAATAGGGCTAGGATTAGTGCTATGATTAGTGTTAGTGTTAGGCTTATGTTTAGGGCTAGGGTTAGGGTTAGTTTTAGGGGAAGGAATGGGTTATATAGCTAGGTTCAGTTTTAGGGCGAGGGTTATATTTAGGGATAAGGCTAGGGTGAGGTTTCGGGTTAGGATTAAGTGTAGGTTTAAGGCTAGGATGAGGGATAGGATTTGCGTTAGGATTAGGGCTAGGATTAGGGATAGGGATAATGTCAGGTCTAGGGATAGTGTTAGGGATAGGGTTAGGGATAGGGTTATGGCTAGGTCTAGTGTAAGGGTTAGGTTTAGTGTAGGGATCAGGGATAGACCTAGGTTATTATTAGGGTCAGAGTATGGGTTAGGGTTTAGTTTGGGTTAAGGTTTAAGTTTAGGGCTCAAATTAGCATTAAGGTTAGTTTTGGGGTTAGAGTAATTGATAGAGTTAGGTTTACAGTTCAGGTTAGGTTTAGAGTAATATACAGGGTTAGTGTTAGGGATAGGGTTAGGGTTAGGCTGAGGGTTAGCATTTGGTTTAAGCTAACCAAATGAATAGGTTTAGTGCTAGTGTTAGGGCTTATTAAGGTTAGGATTAGGGCTAGTATTTGGGTTACTCCTAGGGTTAGTGTTAGGGTTCGGTTTATGGTAAGTGTTAGGAATTGAGCTAGGTTTAGGGCTAGGACAAGGAATGGGGTTAGAATCAGGGCTACGGTTAGGGTTAGGGTTAGGGTTAGGGCTAGGGCTAGGGTTAGGGTTATGTTTAAGGTAATGGATAAAGTTAGAGCTAGGATTTGGGCTATGGTTACACTTAGGATTAGGGATAGGGATAGGGTTAGGTTTTGAGCTAGGGTTATGTTTGGAGTAAGGGTTAGAGTTTGAGCTAGGGTTAGGGCTAGGGCAAGCATTAGGTTTAGTGTTTGTGCTAGGGTTAGGGTTAAGGTTATGCTTAGGTCTAGGTTTAGGGCTTGTATTAGGTCTAGGTTTTGTGTGAGGTTTATGGCTAATGTTAGGGCTATGGGTAATGTAAGAGCTAGGTTTATGGTGGCTAGTTTTTTGGGTTAGGGTTATAGATATGTCTAGTGTTAGGTTTAAGTTCTGGGATAGGATAAGGTTTAGAGATAGGGTTTGTGTTAGGGTAAGCATCAGTGTTCGGGTTAGCATTGGGTTTATTGTTAGGGCTACAATTAGAACTGGGGTTATGTCTAGAGCTAGAGTTAGTCTTCGCATTAGGTTAATGGTTATTTTAGGCTAGGGCTAGGTTTTTGTTTAGGACTAGGGCTAGAGTTATGGCTATATTTAGGATTAAGTTTGGGTCTAGTGCTAGTGTTATGGTTAGGTTTAGGTATAGGTTTACTGGTAGGGCTAGTGTTGGGATTTGGTTTAGTGTTAAGGTCAGGCTTTGACCTAGGGTTAGTGATAGGGTCAGAATAAGGGTAAGGGTTAGTATTAGGCTTCAGGTTAGGTTAGAGATAGAATGAGGGCTAGGATTAGGACTACTAATATAGTTAGAGTTTGGGGTAATGTTGAGAGTCACAGCCAAAGGGGCCCCAGCAAACTTCCAGCTGCCAGCAAACTTCCAGCTGCCGGCTGATGATTGGCTCACAGTGGCCCCAGCAACAACTAGCTGATTGGCTCCTCTGCGGTGATGCTCATTGGGCTGTTTCCCTGCCCTTTCAGACCACGGAATTGCCCCATTGGAGGAGGGTTTAACAAAACGAGGTATCAAAGGAGTAGAATACCAGGTATTTGCCCACGATGCCATAGAGGGAGACATTGGGCTAATGAATGCCATTCTCAAACCACCATAGAGGGTACTCCATTATCAAAAAACGAACAAGGACCAGGTGTTTATCCACAATATAGTGGAGAAAGGCATCGGGCTCCATTGCCAAAAAATGGACAGGGGGGCCCAATGCTCTGGGGCCCAAAACCACAAATATACGGAGCACTGGAGGAACCCAGCAACCCCATCAGGGTAGTGCCCAGGACACATTGTCCATCAGATCCCTCATCAGACAAACCAGAGGGAGCGCAGGGTTGGACATCTGCGCCTCCGCCAGAGCAGTACTAACTCCAGAGATGGGAGTTCAAATCATTCCCACAGG
>NW_026009843.1:21594-32858 GCF_001458135.2 Marmota marmota marmota
TTAGGGTTAGGGTTAGGGTTAGGGTTAGGGTTAGGGTTAGTGTGATGGCTAGTTTTTCAGTTAGTTGTAGGTTTAAGGTTAGTGTTATTCTTAGTGTTAGGATTCAGGTTATGGTTTTTGTTAGAGTTAGTTTTTGTGTTAGGTTTAGGGTTAGGGTTAGTTTTAAGGTTATTACTAGGGTTACGGTAAGGGTTAGGATTAGGTTTAGGGTTAGTGTTAGTATTAGGTTTAGGGTGAGGTTTAATGTTATTTTTAGGGTCAGGGTTAGAGTTAGGATTAGTGTAGGGTTAGGGTTCATGTTATGCTTAGTGTTAGTGTTAGGGTAAGGGTTAGGGTTAAGAATAGTGTTAGGGTTAGGGTTCAGGTTATGGTTAGTGTTAGGTTTAGGGTTAGAGTTAGGGTTAGTGTTAGTGATAGTGCTAGGCTTAGGTTTAGGGTTAGTGTTAGGTGGTTAAGTTTAGTGTTAGGATTAGGGTTAGGTTTAAGATTAGGTTTAGGTTTAGTGTTAGGGTAAGTTTTAGGTTTAGTTTTAGGTTTAGGTTTAGTGTTAGGGTTATCGTTAGGGTTAGGATTAGTTTTAGAATTAGGTGTCAGATTAAGGTTAGTGTTAGGGTAAGTGTTAGGATTCGGGTTATGGTTTGTGTTAGGGTTATGATCAGGTTTAGGGATTGTGTTAGTGTTAGGGTTGGAGTTAGGATTATGGTTAGGGTTAGTGTTAAGATTAGGTTTAGTTAGGGTTAGGATTAGCGTAAGGGTTAGTGTTAGGGTTAGTGTTAGGTTTAGGGTTAAGGTAGGATTAGGCTTTGTGATAGGGTTATGGTTGGGGTTAGGTTTAGTGTTAGTGTTAGGGTAAGTGTCACTCTTTGTGTTAGAAATAGGATTAGGTTTAGGGTTAGGGCTACGTTTATGATTAGGTTTAGGTTAGGGTTAGGGTTATGTTGTGGGTTACAGTTTATGTTAGGGTTATGGTTATGCTTAGATTTAGGGCTATTGCTAATATTAGGGTTAGGAATAGGGTTACAGTTAAGGTTAGTGTTAGGTTTAGTGTTTTGGTTATGTTTATGGAAAGGCCTAGGATTAGGGTTATGGTTAGTGTTTGGGTAAGGATTAGGGTTAGGTTTAGGGTTTGGGTTAGTGTTAGGTTTAGGGTTAGGATTGGGGTTACAGTTAGGTTTAGTGTTAGGATTAGAGTATTGTTTCAGGTTAGTGTTATGGTTAGTTTTAGTTTTAGGGTTGAGTTTATAGTTACGATTAGGAATAGGTTTAGTGTTAAGTTTAGGGTTAGTTTTAAGGTTACAGGTAGTGTTAGGTATTGATTAGGGTTAGGGTTAGGGTTAGGGTTAGGGTTAGTGTGATGGTTAGGGTTGGGATTATGGTTAGTGTTAGGGTTATGGTTAGGGTTACTTACGTTTAGGCTTAGGGTTAGGATTAGCTAAGGATTAGGGTTAAAGTTAGTGTTTGTGTTAATGTTAAGGTAAGGGTTGTGGTTAGTGTTAGGGTTAGGTATAATGTCAGTGTTAGGGTTACATTTAGGGGTAGTGTTAGGTTTAGGATTTGTGTTAGGATTAGGGTTACTATAATCATTAGGGTTACGGTCAGGATTGGGGTTTGGGTTAGGATTACTGTTAGTGTTAGAGTTTTTGTAAGAGTTTGAGTTAGGGATAATTTTAGGATTAGGTTTAGGGCTCGTTTTAAGGTTAGGTTTAGGGTTAAGGTTAGCTTTAATGTAAGAGTTAGGATGAGGTATCATGTTAGGGTTAGGTTTAGGGTTAGGGTTGGCATTAGGGTTACTGTTAGGTTTAGGTTTAGGGTTAGTGTTAGATTTAGGGTTAGAGTTACGTAAGGGTTAGTGTTAGGGTTACGTTAGGGTCAGGATTATGGTTTCGGTTAGGGTTTGAGTTAGGTTTAAGGTTAGATTTAGTGTTAGTGTTAGGATTAGGGTTCATATTAGGTTTAGGATTAGATTTAAGTTGATTGTTAGGGTTAGGGATAGAGTTAGGGTTAGGGTTAGTGTTTGGTTTAGGGTTAGGGATCATGTTATGGTTAGTGTTAGTGTTATCATTAGGGTTAGATTTAGTGTTAGGGTTAGGGTTAGGGTTAGGTATAGTGTTAGGGTTAGGGGCAAGATTAGCGTTAATGTCAGGGTTAGGGTTAGTGTTACTGTTAGTGTTAGGGTTAGAGTTAGGGTTAGTGTTAGTGAGAGGGTTGGGGTTAGGATTAAGGTTTGGTTTAGGGTAACTGTTCGGTTTAGGGTTAGGTTTAGGTTACAAATTAGGGTTATGTTTAGTATTAGGGTAAGTGTTAGGATTAGGGTTAAGGTTAGCCTTAATGATAGGGTTAGTGTTGGGGTTAGGATTAGTGTTAGGGTAGGGTTTGGTTAGTGTCACTGTTCGTGTTAGAGATAGGGTTAGGGTTAGGGTTAGAGTTAGTGTTAGGTTTATTGTTAGGGTTCTGTTTTGTTAGTTTTAGGTTTAGTGTTAGGGCTATTGTTAGGTTTAGGGTTAGTATCAGGGTAAGGGTTAGAGTTAAGTTTAGGGGTTGAGCTAGTGTTAGGTTTAGGGTTAGGTTGGGGTTAGGGTTAGGTTTAGTATTAGGGTTAAGGATAGGTTTCAGATAAGGGTTAGGGAAAGTTTTATATTTAGGTTTAGGTTTAGGGTTAGATTTAGGGTTAGTGTTAGATTAGGGTCAAGGTTCATGATAGGGTTAGTGTTATGGATAGGTTTTTTGTTAAGTTTAGGGTTAGGGTGAGATTTAAGTTTAGGATTAGGGTTAGAGTTATGTTTAGGGTTAGTTTTAGGGTTATGGGTAGGGTTATTGATAGGTTGAGGGTTAGGGTTTTAGTTAGGGTTAGGATTAGTGTTAAGGATTGGTTTAGGTTTAGGTTTAGGTTTCGTGTTAGGTTTAGGGTGTGAGGGTTATGGTTGGCTTTAGGGTTTGTGTTAGGGTTAGTGTTTCTGTTATGGTTAGGTTTAGGTATAGGGTTAGTTAAGGGTTAGGGTTAAAGTTGGGGTTAGTGTTAGGGTTAAGGGTAGGGTTGAGGTTAGTGTTAGGGTTAGTGGTAGTTTTAGGGTTAGGGTTACTGTTAGTGTTAGGGTTAGATTTAGGGTTAGTGTTAAGATTAAGGTTAGGATTTGTGTTAGGGTTATGGTTAGGGGTAGTGTAATCATAGGGTTACTGTTAGTATTAGGGTTAGGGTTAGTATTAATGTTAGGTTTTGTGTTAGAGTTAGTGTTAGAGATAAAGTTAGGGGTAGGGTTAGAGTTAATGTTAGGGTTAGGGTTAGGGTTAGCTTTAGTGTTAGAGTTAGGGTGTGGTTTTGTTTTAGGATTTTGTTAGGTTTGGGGTTAGGGTTAGTGTTAGTTTTAGGGTTAGGGTTAGTGTTAGGTTTAGTGTTATGGTTAGGTAAGGGTTAGGGTTCTGGTTATGTTATAGTCAGGATTATGGTTTAGGTTAGGTTTTGTGTTAGGTTTAGGGTTAGAGTTAGTGTTAGTGTTAGAGTTAGGGTTAGGGTTAGGGTTAGAGATAGTGTTAGTGTTAGTGTCAGAAATGGGGTTAGGTTTAGGTTTAGTGTTAGGTTTAGGTTTAGGTTTTTGTTTAGGTTTAGGGTTAGTGGTATTGTTATGTTTGGGGTTCATGTTAAGATTAGCGTTAGGGTTAGTGTTAGGATTGGTGTTAAGTTGAGGTTTAAGGTTAGGTTTATGGTTAAGTTAGTGTTAGGTTTAGGATTAGCATTTGGTTTAGCATTAGGGTTAGGGTAAGATTTAATATTAGGGATAATATTAGGGTTAGGGTTAGGTTTAGGTTTTGTTTTAGGGTTAGGGTTAGCATTAGGGATAGGATAAGTGTTAAGGATAGAATTAGGGTTACAGTTAGATTTAGTGTTAGGGTTTGGGTTAGGTTAGGTTTTCTGTTTGGTTTATGGGTAGTATTAGGGTTAGGTTAAGGGTTAGGGTTAGTGTTTGGGTTACAGTTAGGGTTAGGGTTTGGGTTAGGTTAGGGTAAGCATTATGGTTTGAGTTAGGATTTGTGTTAGGTTTAGGTTTAGAGTTATTGTTAGTGCTAAAATTTGGGTTAGGGTTAAGTTTAGGGTTAGGTTTAGGGTTAGGATTAGGGTTAGTGTTAATGTTAGGATTAGGGATAAGTTTAGGGTTAGGGTTATTGTTATTGGAAAGTTTAGAGTTCAGGATCATGTTAGGATTAGGCTTAGATTTACGGTTAGGGTTAGTGTTTGATTTCAACCTCCATTTTCATTTACCTGTATAGGTCAATATGAAATGAAACCTTAAAATACAGAGGGTCCCTGTTTGCGAACCATTGACATGAGAAGTCCCAACATGAGGAGCATATTAAGACTAGATAAAAGATGACTCCTTCCAAGTATCAAAGAAATTTGTACAAAACTTACTCTCACCCTAACACTACTTCTAAACCTAGCCCTAACCCTAAACCTAGCACTAACCCATATCTGATTAGAGAACCATTGATCCTAGAAGTCCCACACTTGGAGAGCTTTGTGGGACAAGCCAAATAATGATTCCTACTCAGTATCAAACAAATCTACAAAATAATTATGGGGGGAATTTCAGTGCATGCATATTCCCTGCTTTCTCCTAAAAGGCTCTCGAATAAAGTTGTTTTTTGCTTGCTTCAGCTTAGGTCTACACTCACAAGGAACATACCAGAGTATCTCCACAAACAATTGGGCATGTGTGTGTGCAGTTTCAAGCAGCTAGCATAAACCCTGTTTGATTTCTAGATCCATTTACATTTACTTGTATAGGTCCAAATGAAGTAAAATGAAAATACTAACTATTCCAGACAACAAAATGATGAACCAAAGGGCCTAAACCTGGGAAATAAAGTAAGGTTAGTTAAAGATGAATCCTGGATAGTATCCAAGAAATTTGAATAAGGTAACTCTAACCTTAACACTACCTCTAAACTGAGCCCTAATCCTAACCCTAAACATTAACATAGCCCTATAACTAACCCTAATTTAACCCTAACTTAACTGTAACCATTGCCCAAACCCTAGCTCTAACTCTATCAATTACCATAACTCTAAACCTAACCCTAATGCTAAACATAGCCCTAACCATAACATTTACCCTAGACCTGCTCTAACCCGTCACCCTAGCCCTAAATCTAGCTCCAACCATAACACTTACCCTAAAACTAACCTTAACACTAGGCCTAACCCTAACACTAGCCCCAATCCTAACCATAAACGTAGCCCTAACCCTAGCTGTAATCCTATCTTTTACCCTAAACTTAAGCCTAACCCAGATGCTAACAATAGGACTAAACCTAACTGTATAGCTATCCCTAAGGCTATTCAAAACCCTAAACATAACCTGAACCCTAACCCTAACCATATCCATTACACTAAACCTAATGCTAATTTGAGCCTTAACCCTAAATCTTAACCAAAACCAATCCCTAATCCTGACCCTGATGGTAATAATACACCTAGCTCTAAACCTGAACTTTACCCTAAACCTAAACCTTACAGTAGACCTATTCATAACCAAACCCTACAACTACCCTTATACCCTTATACCTAATGCTAGATATGACATTAGCCCTAGCCTTAATCTTAGCCCTAGCCCTAAACCAAACCCTAATCTGATCCATAAACCTAGCCCTAAACCTAACCTTCAACTTAACCCTAACCCAAGACCAAATTCTAACTATAACCCTAGCCCTAAACTTAACTCTAACTCTATCCATTACCCTAAACATAACCCTTATCCTAATGTTTACCCTAGGATTTACCCTAACCCTTTCACTATCCCCAAACTATCAATTACCCTAAACCTAACCTAAACCCTAAACCTAACCCTATCTTTACCCTAACACTAACCCTAACTCTAATTCGAGCCATAACCTTAAACTCAAACCTAAACCAAGCCATAACACTGACCCTGGCCCTAATAATTCCCATAACTCTAAACCTGACTCTTACCCTCTACCTAACACTTACAATAAACCTAGCCATAAATCTTTCCCTAAAACTATCCCTAACTGTAACCCTAGACCTGACATTAGCCCTATCCAAAATTCTAGCCCTAACCCTAACACAAACCCTAGACCTTATCCTAGCACTAAACATAGCCTTAATTACAATCCTAACCCAAACTCTAGGCCTAACCCTGACACTAACCCTAGGCCTAATCTTAGCCCTAATTTAGCCCTATCCCTAACCCTAGTCCTAAGACTAACTCTAACTCTCACATTAGACTTTTCACTAATCCTAACTCCAAATCTAACCCTAACCCTAGCCCTCATCCTAGCCCTAAACTTAGCTTTAATCATCATCCTAACACAAACACTAGCCCTAAGCCTAGATTTAACCCTAACTCTAACCCTAACCATAGCCCTATACCTAGCTCTACACCAATCCCTTACACTAAGCAAAACCCTAAACCTAAGGGTAACCCTAGACCTATCACTAATCTTTAGGCTAACAAAAAAAAAATACTCTATTAATAGCCCTAACCCTAGCTCTCATTCTAGATCTAACCCTATCCCCAATTCTAACCCTAACCCTGACCCTTATACTGACCCTACCACTAATCCTAGGTCTAACACTAACCCTAACTCTAACCCAAAACCTATGTCAATACTATCCCTAGACCTAACCCTGAAGGTAACTCCCAGCCTAGCCCTAACATTAGCTCAGAACATAACCCTTATGCTAAACATAAACCCAAATCTAACCCTAGGTCTAACCCTCACCCTAACCCTAACTCAAGACCTAATCCTAACTATAACCCTAGCTATAACCTTAGCTCTAACTGTATCCATTACCCTAAACATTACCATTACGCTAATGTAACCCTAGGCCTAACCCTAACAATATCCCTATACCCCAAATTTTCAATTACCCTAAACTTATCCTGAACCCTAATCCTAACCTTATCATTACCCTAATGCTAATTTGAGCCCTAACCCTAAACTCAAACCTAAACTGAAGCACAACACTGACCCTGACATTATAATTCCCCTAGCTCGAAACCTGATGATCACCATATACCTAACCTTTACACTAGACTTAGCCATAAACCTATCCTTAAAACTATCCCTAACCATAACCATAGACCTGACTTTAGCCTAGCTGTAATCCTAGCCCTAACCCCAGCACAAACCCTCATCCTTATCCTAGCCCTAAACATAGCCTTAATTATAACCCTAACCCTAGGCCTAACCCTAACAGTAACCATAGCCCCAATTTTAGCTCTAATATTGTCCTATCTCTAAACCTAAACCTAACTCTAACCCTAGCCCAAAGACTAACTCTCTCACCCTAGCCCTAACTCTAGTTCTAACCCTATATTTTACTGGAAGCCCAATCCTATCCTGAACCTTAGGTATAGCCCTAGTCCTATTCATATCCCTGGCCACAACCCTAGATCTAACCCTAACTCTAAATCTAACCATAACAATAAGCCTAAGCCTAAACCTAACCCTAGCCCTAACCATAAAACTAATCCTAAAACTAGTCCTAAACCTAGCCCTAGTTCTAAAACAAAACTGAGCCATAGACCTAACCCTAATCCTTTACATGTACCAAGCCCTAATCCTATACCTAGCCCTAACCCTAGCAATAATATGAGTCTTAAGCTGAACCCTAACACTAACCCTCACCCTGACTCTGACCTTAACACTAAACCTAGGTCTAAACATCACCCTAACCCTAAACCTAAACCTAACACTAGACCTAGTTCTAACCTCTAATACAAAAATTAGCCCTAATCATAACCCTAGTACTTACATTAGCCGTAACTTTAACCCTAGCCCTAATTTAATCCAAATCCTAGCCCTATTCCGAGCCCTAACCGTAGCTTTAACCCTAAACCAAACTCTAACCCTATTAGTAATTGTAACCATAACCCTAGCTGTAACCCTAGCTCTAACCCTATCCATTACACAAATCATAACCCTTACCCTAATACTAACCCTAGGCCTAAACCTAACCCTATCCCTAATCTTCACCCTATCCATTATTCTAAATCTAACCTGAAACCTAAACCTTACCCTATCATTATGCTGATCCTAACCTTATTGCTAGATCGAGTACTAGTTTTAAACCTTAATCTATGCAAAACACTAATCATGACCATTACTCTAATTATACCCTTAGCTCTAAACTGGACCCTAACCCTAAACCTAACCCTTACACAAGTTGTAGCCATAAAACTAAACTTAAACTACATTTAACCATAACCCTAGACCTGAAATTAGCCCTAACCATTATCCTAGCCATACACCTAACCTTAATCCTAAACCGAATCCTAACCTGAGCCCTAACCCTAATTCTAACCCTCACCCTAGCCCTAAACCTACCTATAACACCATCCCTTACCATAAACCTAACCATAACCATAAACCTAACTCTAAACCCTGCCCTAACCCTAGGCCTAATACTAACACTAAGCTTAGTGCTAATCCTATCCATAATTTAATCCTATCCTAACCCTAACCCTAGCCCTAAGCCTAACTATAACTCTTGCCCTAGCCCTAGCCCTAGTTCTATCCTTAGCCCTATCAGAATTCTAGATCTAATCCTAACTCTAAATCTAAACCTAACTCTAAATTAAACTGTAATCATATGCCAAACCAAAACCTAACACTACACCTAACCATAATGCTAATCGTAAAACTTGCCCTAGCCCTGGCCCTAGCCATAAAACAAAACCAAGTCATATCCTTAACCCAAACCCTTAACCTAAACCAAATCCAAACTTCACACCTGGCCCTAAACCTAACTCTAAAAATTACTCTGAACCTGATGCTGAACCTAACAATAATCCTAGCTCTAATCACCCTAACTTAAATTAACCCTAACACTAGACCTAGCCTTAACCGTAAACCGAAAGTGAGCCTTAATTGTAACTCTAGCTCTTACATTAGTCATTGTCCTAACCCTAGCATTAATGCTGACACTAATCTTACACTGGATCCGAGCCCTAAACCTAGCTTTAACCCTAATCTTAATCCTAACACTAGCCCTAAACCTAAACCTAACCCTATCTCTAACCCTATCGCTTAACCTAAGCCAAACCCTAACCCAAATGATAACTCTAGTCCTAAACCAAATCCTTAGCCTAACTTCAACTCTAACCATATTACTAGTCTTAACCCTAGCCCTCATTATATCTCTAACCCTAACCCTTACCCTCATTTGACCCTACAAGTAACCCTAGGTCTAAACCTGACCCTAAACCAAAACCAAAACCTAACACTAGATCTACTGGTAACCCTATACTTATACCAAAGCCCAACACTAGACCTAGACTCAACGTTAATCCTAAATATAGCTATAACTCTAGACCTAGACCTACACAAAATCCTAGCACTAGCCCTAAAAATCACCCTTAACCTAAACCAAACACTTATCCTATCCCTAGACATAAACCTAGTCCTAATTCTGGCTCTAACCCTAAACTTAATAATATCACAAACACTGACCCTGATCCTAACACTTAAACTAGCTTTAAATCTGACACTAACCCCAAACATAGACCTAACACTAGACCTTGCTATAACCCTAAACATCAAACTGGCCCTAAACATAACCCTAGCTCTTACATTCCCCATAGTCCTAACTCTAGCCCTAAGCTTAACACAAAACCTAGAGCTAATCCTAGGCCTAAACTTAGCTCTGAGCATAAAACTAAGCCTTGACCTCACCCTAATCCTAACTCTAACCCTAAACCTCTCCTTAGACCTAAACCTAGCTCAAAGCCTAACCCTTTTACTAAACATAATTCTAGCCCTATCCTAAATACTAATCCTAACCCTAGCCCTAGTCCTAACCTTAAACCTAGCCCAAACTTTAGCTCTAACCATATCCATTACTCTAACCCTAACACTAACACTAATTATGACCCTATCCATAACACTAAACCTAACTCTAACCATAATCTTGAACTCAGAAATAAACCTAAACCTAACCCTTGCACTAGCCCTAACACTAGCTCAAACACTCACACTTATCCTAACATAACCATAACCTTAACCCTAAACTACCACTTACCCTAACCCTAACACTTACCCTAAACCAAACCCTAGCCCTATCCCTAAACCTAATCCTAATCCTAGACTTCATTCAAATCATAATCTAGCTCTAACCCTAGCTCTAAAACTATCCACTACACTAAACATAACCCCAACACTAATGCTAACCCTAACCCAATTAATGAAGCCTAACCCATTTGTTACCTTAAAACTTAAATAAAACCTAAAGTAAACCATTCAATTACCTTAACTCTAAACCTAACCCTAATGCTAATTTGAGCCGTAACCACTTAACCTTAATGTAAACCAATCACTAACCCTGACCCTGACTGTGACACTAAAAATAATTCTAGCTCTAAAGCTGACCTTTAACATAAACCTGACTCTTACACTAGACCTAGCCATAACTTAACCTAAAACTATCCTTAACCATAACCCTAGACCTGATATTATCCCTAGCACCAGTTCCTAGCCCTAACCCTATCAGAAAACCTACCCCTAATCCTAGCCCTAATGCTAGCCTTAATCCTAACTGAAACATAACCCTAGGCCTAATTCTAATTCTAACCCTCACCCTAGACCTAAACATAACTAACCCCACACATTCCTCTCAACTTAACCCTAACCCCAGTGCTAACCCTAACCCTAGCCCAACCCTTAGGCTTAACCCTAACACTAACCTTAGTCCTGATCCTAGCCCTAATTTAGCTCTAACCCTAACCCCCACACTAAGCTTACTCATAAGAATAACTCTAATTCTCACCCTAGACGTATCCCTAGTTCTAAAAATATTCCTTACCATTACTGTAACCCTATCCCTAACCCTACTACGAGCCCTAACCCTAGATCACCCTTAACTTTAAATCTAACCCTAAACCTAAGCCTAAACTTCACTCTAACACTAGCCCTAACCCTGACACTAATCAAAAATCTAACCTTAACCCTAGCACTAGCCCTAAAACAAAACTGAGCCATAGCCTAACCTTAACCTAAACCAAAACCTAACCCTACACCTAGCCCTAACTTTAGCCCTAATTCGAGTCCTAAGCCTAACACAAAAACTAACCCTGACCCTGACACTGACCGTAAATATAGCCCTTGCTCTAAACAGCACCCTAACCCTGACCCCCAAACTGGCACTAATTGTAACACTAGTTCATACATTAGGCATATCCCTAACCCTAGCCCTAACCAATCCTAAAATCTAGCCCTTATTTGAGACGCTAAATTAAACCTAACCCTAA
>NW_026009844.1:0-3232 GCF_001458135.2 Marmota marmota marmota
ATTAAAAAAAAAAAAAAAAAAAAGAAAGTCTGTGTCAGCACTCCCCATACCCTATGGCCAGAGGCTACCCTACCCTCATCTTAGCAAAGGATTCAGTCTACCTTTATCCCACCAAACTGGATGGGAAAGACAGTAATGTCATTAGTTCAGACAGTAAATCATCAGGCTGAAAATTTTCTAAAAGGGCTATTTCCACCTGGTTGCTTTGATGCTGTAATCAGCATAATATCCTTTAAACACATAATAAAAGTTCAGTGGCAAAACCACTGACAAGAAATTTCCTATACTACTCCTACCGACCTACTTAGCACTAAAGAAAGAAATCAGTTCATCCTTCCCTATGCACAAAGTGTTTACCTTCTAAAAGTTTTTCTACCTCATACAGTTCCTGGGATAATTTCTCAAATGTGTCTCCTTTGAAATTCTAAATTCTGAAAACTCCTGGTATCAGGTCCTCATTATTAATAACTATAAGAATGAAAAATAAAGCTGTTCTAAAACTAAGCAAGCTTAGTTCTAAAACTAAGCAAGTTTAGTTCCATTATACATGAAGGTGTGTTATCATCTTCAACTATAGTTGTTGATCTTGCCTTCCATAGTTTTCAATCATATACTTTTAAGTTCTATTAGTAGGTGCATATTCATTTATAATTATTAAATTTTCGTGATGTGTGTCCCTTTTTTTTATTAGTTGCTGATGGACCTTTATTTATTTATATGTGGTGCTGAGAATCTAACCTAGTGCCTCACACATGCTAGGCAAGCACTCTACTACTGAACCACAACCCCAACTCTGTGTGGTCTCTTTCATTATTACCAAATGTCTCTTAATATTTGACTCATTCTTTTTTGTATTCCTTAAGACTTATAGTTATAACAACCTTTTATGCTTAAGCTTAGTGTATGTTATTTTCAGTTAAGTTTCACTTTAAAAAGAATTAATATTTTATCTAAAAATAATGTTAAATAGATATTAATATTTAAATACAAATACTTCATTAGTATGACAATAATAATCATTAATATCAATAAATATTTGTTATATATTTAAAAAAAGAAGTTTAAATAGGAGTAAATATTAGAACCAGGGTTCAAAGATGAAAATAGGTAGTAACTTATTTCCCAGGGTAGGACCACTTTTGTAGTTTCTTGAAAAGTCATTATGAAATGGGAAATTATATCAGAACAAAGAAGAAAACTCCAAAATAGTATTGATGATGCTAGGATCCAGAAAAGTCTGCCTTTGAAGAAGCCCCTAAAACTAACAATGGGGACAGAGTAATGCCTAAAGTCTCCTGCTGTTTATAAAAGAAAAATTCAAATGTAAACTCTAATAAAAATGTGGGGGGCTGGGGTTGTGGCTCAGTGGTAACGTGCTTGCCTAGCATGCGTGAGGCACTGGGTTCAATTCTCAGCACCACATACAAATAAAATAAAGGTCCATCAACAACTAAAAAATATTAAAAAAAAAAATGTGGAGGCACTCTGTCAGTAATTGGGCCCAGAGAAGAGAGGAGCAAACAGCCACACTGTGAAGTTTTGGCCTCTACTCAAAACACCAAGGATTTCCTGAGAAATGGAATTACATTTTGATCAGAAAAATCAAATCAATGTTTAGGTACACAGAAGCATAGGATTCTTGAAGTCCAGCATACTTTATTTCTTCTGTTCAATACAGTCTTTGACATAATTTGTGTGTTCAATTTAGTTACATAACTTTATGTCATAAAATCAAGATTTACCTTTTACATGGAAAATAGACAGTGTGAAGATGACCAAGACATTGTGAACCATTTCTGAAAAGCAGCATTTAAGAACATCTTGGTTTTGCTAAATGTCACACTGTCTACAGTACTGTTTGCTAAGGAACCAGCTCATGTTCTCTCCCTGGACTTCATCATTACTTATTTAGCTTTCAGATTCCAGAACGAAACACTTGTAAAGTATCAGAAGCATCTAGTGAGGTAGTGAAAATTCAAAGTGGGAAAAGGGAATAAACTTCCTCTTCCCTTTCAGAACTTCTTCAGCTCTATGTAGTAGAACCAAATCAAAATAGTAAAATAGTTAAAAAAAAAAAAAAAGTTTCCCTCTAATCTAAAATAATTTTGTGATTAGAAGTGAAGCCTTTACATAACAATGAAGAATGAACCACAACAAATCATCAAATCCCGCTAAACACCCTCCAGAATAGTTGATATTAAAAAGACCAAGCTGGCAAGGAAGAAACCAATGGGAACTTTGATATGTTATTGGTGGGAACATAAAATGGCACAACCACTTGGAAGGGAGTTTGAAGAGTTTTTTTTTTTTTTTTTTTGTACCAGGGATAGAACCCCGGGGCACTTAACCACTGAGTCACATTCCTAGCCCTTTTTATTATTAGGTTGTTGCTGCTGGCTTTGAACTTGGGTCCTTCTGTCTCAGCCACCTGGCTGGCAGTTTCTTATAAAACCAAACATATGTTTACTCTTGGACTTCATGATTTCACTCCTATGAATTTATTCAAATGAAATGAATATGTATGCCCACGAAAAGACTTGTAAAAATGCATTCATGATAGCTGGGTGTAGTGGCTTATGTCTGTAATCCCAGTTACTCAGGAGGCTAAGGCAGGAGGATTATAAGTTTGAGGCTAGCCCCAGCAATTTAGCAACATCTTGTCTCAAAATTTTTTTAAAAAGGTGGGGGTTGGAGGCTGGGGATGAAACTCAGTGGTAGAGTGCTTGCCTAGCATGCATGAGGCCCTGGGTTCAATCACAATTACCACCACACACACACACAAAAGTATGTGTTTATAATAGCTATCTTCAAACTGAAAACAGCTCAAGTGACCATCAATACAAAAGAAAGATAAATAAATTCACAATTCCTTTGACAGAGCTGGATAAAATTAAGGACGAAAAAGCTACAAGTGATTTTATAGACATTATCTTATTTATATTTATTCATTTTTCCAGTTTCAAATAGGTAAATTATAATTACATATAATGGTGGGATTCTTTGTTATATAGTCACACATGAACACAATATAACAATATAATTTGGCCAACATAATTCCCTCTTTCTGGTCCTTTTCCTCTACTCTTCTGATATCCCTCTGATTTTCATGAGATGCCCCCAACCATTCTTCCCCTTTTCCTCTTTAGCTTCCACATATGAGAGAAAACATGACCTTTGAATTTCTGAATTTGGCTATTTCACTTAACACTTTTTTTTTTTTTTTTTTTTTTTT